>NC_056546.1:2198424-2438424 GCF_910596095.1 Thunnus maccoyii
AAATCCATCCGTACATGTTGGAGCTGAATCACATCTGAAATATGAGGAAAAACCTTAGCAACCACCTTAGCAACCACCTTAGTAACCCAGGCTACAGAACTGACGACCGTCTATGAGCGACAAGACGATGTCAGCTCGTCAGCAAGGTAGAAAAAAACGTTGCAAACGAAGTATTCAGAGCAGGTTGAAGCCCTGACTTTTGTCTCGCAGGCAGCATTTCTACATACGTTCACCTCAAGTTTCAGAACTTAAAAGTTGACAATGCAAACAACACATGGAAAAACCTTAGCAACCACCTTAGCAACCAAGGCTGTGTGACGAGCCGACGTCAGTTTGTCATCAAGGTTGAAAAAACATTGCAAACAGAGTATTTAGAGCCTGTTGAAGCCCTGATTTTTGACTTGCAGGCAGCATTTCTACATACGTTCACCTTGAGTTTTGGAACTTTGACCTTGTTTAACATCCGACACCAGAACAGGAAATAAATAACAGAAAACCACAAAAAGCAGCTCATGTCTCCTTTAATGTAAAGAAAGATTCAAATCAAATTATTTACAATGAATCCAACTATCAAGCAAAAACAACAAAACAACAAAAGCAGACTCCCCTCTGGCTCACCCAGTTGGTTTCTTCCACTTCTTGCGTTTGAGGATATAAGAGGCCATCGTAACCATGGATACATGAAAAACAACAAAGGTAGAATATGATTTAAAGCACATAAGAACATAAATGACAGCACGTTGGCCAAAATGTGTGCAAACAAACTGTTTCATGTCATTTATTGACATGTTTTCATGTTAAATGTGCTAAAAAAAAGCAAACTAACAACGTTTGTGAATCACAGGCAGCTTCATGTTGAGGTTTGAGGTTCTTCTCTGTTAAACTGCAGCCTCCAGACTTCCAGACGATGCTTGAATCTAGAGGACAGGCGTCGCTGTGAAATGAAACAGCTGTGTGTCTTAATATTTCATGCAGCGTCGGACTAGAGAGATGTTTTCTGTTCTCGTGTCTCCGTCCGTCTGAAACTGCAAATGTTCTCAGTTCCTCGGTTTCATGTCCGACTGTCAGGAGTTTATTCTCCTCAGCAGAACGTCTCTGAGACAACTTAGTTTCCACAAGCAGACGAGTATCAGTCGATCCAGGAAGGATTTTATAACTTATTTTATCTCTTATGATGATCATTTGGTAAGCAGCAGAAAGACTCTGTTCATGTCACATTTTTAGAGTTTTTATTCTTGTTTTCTTCAGTTTAACATAAACACAAAGTTAATTTAATGAACAAGTCCAAGAACAAGGCTTTTATGAGAGACAGGTCTTTAAGGATGAGGTCTATTGTTTACACAGAACATGTTTATTGTTTATTTCAGTCATTTGTGGAACAGATACGCGTCTATTTTAATCAACACAGCTTCTACCAAATTGTATGTATTTTTACACTAGTAAAGATCGTCTCGTCAGCTGGACCCTGAGAGCTGCCACAAATTCAGGAGGTTCTGTTTGTTGTTGTTGGTATTTAGAGTCCGTAGGTCATTTGGTACCGGGCCGCACAGAAAGAATAAATAACTGACATTATTTCCCTTTTATTTATTATCTATAAGTCTTAACGATGTTTTATTTTGAAAAAGACTGGATGGATTAAAGTCACGGCACCACACAGCAGCTTTCAGGTATTATTCTGTTGTTTGCTAGTTGACACAAGCAACAAGGAGGCTCCATCATAGAATACAAAATCAATGGAGAGCAATGAATTGTTTTCCCCTCTGAGGTGGGCGGGACTTAATTGCGCTCCGTCTCTATTGTAGGTTTTGTTGGATAATATAAGAATCATCATTGTCAGGTATTAAAGATGTCACAGTGACAAAGTTCATGTAGCAACGTTACTGAAGACAGACTGCTGATGTCTTTCTGAGCGCTTCTTGAAATCACAACTTGTTTGCAAGTTAATCATTTACACCAGTGGTCTCCAACCCCCGGGCCGCGGACCAGTACCAGTCCGTAGGTCATTTGGTACCGGTCTGCACAGAAAGAATAAATAACTGACATTATTTCCGTTTTATTTATTATCTAAGTCTAAGAACGATGTTTTATTTTGAAAAATGACCGGATTCTCTCGATTACATCCTTCTATGATTTACTTTTGACGCTTGTCAAGACGCTTGTCTCGGTCACGTGATACGTTACCGCTAAAATTAAACCCACAAGCTACCAAAACGAGTAAAAAACAAACATCTATGGAAAGCTTCTTTGTGAAGGAGAAAAGGCCCAGTGAGGAGACAGAAGAAGAACCTACGACTTCTAAGAAACCACAACAGCAACAGTGACAGCAACCAAAACAACATTACGGAGTAGACCGGACATAAGCGACACACTTCTGGTGTCATCGTCTCCCGTCGTCTGGTTGCAGAGAAACAAGCTCAGGGCTCCCACTGATTCAGCGTTATGTCCAGTTGTACTATTCATGCACTTTATATTTGTTTTTGTGGCGTATCTTATTTTGAAGGCATGTTTAATCGTTACCATAGTGACCAGATAGCGTTAGGGGGGCAGAGAGGATGTTACTCATGTGATGTTGTTGGCGCAATGTTACGAGGACGCTGCTAATAAAGTTGCATACGAGTACACAGTGGATTTATTATTATATTTAGAAAATACCAGTTTTTATGCCGCTCGTATTATTTTAGTTTGTTGTATTCATCCGCCGCACTGTGAAAATATTGTCTAACGTTAAACCGGTCTGTGGCGCAAAGAAGGTTGGGGCCCTCTGCTGTAAGTGGACCTCCAAGACGTGTATTTATACCGTTGTTGTGTTTTATTAAACTGTTTTATCTGATGTACATTGAACGCGTCTCTGTCTCTACAGCCGCCAGCAGCAGTTGGCTTCAAGAACACGTGGCGGATCTGAGTCGAAGGTAAGAACATCAGTCTCTCATCTCATCATCACTTCTTCTTCCTCCTCTCTGTTTCTCTCTCTCTCCTCCATCATCAGGTAGAAACAGGAAGCACACACTCATACACACACACACACACACACACACACACACACACACACACACTCCTGATGATGGTGAAACTGTTTGCATTGTGTGAATCTGTGTATCCAGGTGTGTGTGTGTGCTCTGAGGTCAAAGGTTACCGTCGGTCAGATGGGTGGGCATGAGGTCACAGGTCGAGGGTGAGGGGGGCGGGGCTTAAGTGTTGGCTGCAGGCGAACAGATTGGTTCATTGATTGAGCTTCTCAGAAATATCAAGAAGATCAGTTTACTGATTGTTTCCCAAAGATTACAGTGAACACACACACACACACACACACACACACACACACACCTGCCCACCTCCCCCTGGATGACCTGGGTTCAAGGGTCAAAGGTCAGATCCCTGTAACCAGAGTGATCTGTTGGTAAAACTACACTTTCTGTAGCTGACTGATCACCTTCACCAGATGTGTTTAAATCCATCACATCTCACATCTCAACTATCTAAATACTGACAATAAGTCATATCAATAAATGGCTTTGTCGTTGTTGTTGTTGTTGTTGTTGTTGTCTGCTGATTTATTTGACAGCAGCTGCTATCAGGAAGTTAAACCTTTGTTAGTTTGTAAGTTTAAAAAACATTTTAGTTGTGCGCACAGAAAAACTACAGCTCCCATTAAAAGAACTACAAGCGTGAATACTTCGGTCGCCATAACTTGGTTTCGTCCACATACATAAAACTCCACAATGTTTTCTTCTGAAGTCATTGCTGCTGTTTGCAGCTGTAAACTTAGCTTTGTAAAGACTTTATCTGTCCTGCTGTTATAACAGACGCGTCTGAACTCGCCACCACTCGTTCATAGACTCGTCTCCTCTGTGGAGCCGTTACGTCCAGCCATGGATGTGTCATCAGAGCTGGATACCGGACTAAAAATGGCGCCCATTCAGTCCTATAGGAACCGCTCGTCTGGCACATACGCCAAAAAAAGTTTCTAGCTCCCGGGTTTGCTTCCGCGTTGTGCGGCCCACTGAATGTACGCAGTAGTGTTTCCCCCGCTGGCCCCGCCCACGAGCTCCCTCTGGTCCATAGACTTTACATTGTGATGACATCACAGATTTTTAAATCGCTTTTCTCGGCTCGAGGAAAGTTTTACAAACATAACACCTCCATGAATCAAAAGTTCATTACAGAAAGAGTCATAATTGATGTTGTTTGCAGTTGGAGGCGTCCTGTCAACAGTTTGACAGACGTCTCTTTTACAGTGGGGGTCTGTGAGGAAAATCGTTTTTTGGGCCTCAGGGGGATTTTTCGCTGCAATACCGCGAGTGGCCACTGCGGCGGCGCCCTATCCAGCTCTTATTATACATCCATGCGTCTAGCCCGCAAACCTCTTGGAGTCATGGGAAACGATGTTTGTTAAACGCAGCTAAAAACATAAACATTGAATAAACAACAATATTAGGTGGTTTTTCAGAAAACTCGCGTAGTTCTCTAAACCCGCAGCGAGACACACGACAAACTGTTTCTGTTTCTGTTCTGGATCTTTGTTAGTGTGGTTAAACATGTCGGTGGGTTTAATGAGGTTTTTCTTACTTGTGGAACAGAATCCGGATGTTCTGGTTTAACTCCGTCTCTCTATCCGGCTTTACAGCTTTCTTTGTGTTGCCGTGGTAACGTACAGACTGACTCCCAAAGCGGAGTGATGCTCCGTGTCGGCTGTTGTAATGAATATTATATCCCATTGTGTAATCCCACGTCTGAAGAGGGTGAAGCATACGACACACACACACACACACACACACACAGACGCACGACGCAGTCAGCGGCTCAGTTGGTGCGGGTTACCGGGGGCGACAGCCTGGAGAGTTCTGCAGCGGAACTGAGCTGTGATTGGCTGAGAGGCCAGAAATGAACAGGACATCCCAGCCTAGTTTCCACTCTTTGACTGTGTGTGTGTGTGAAAGAGAGAGAGATGCAAGCACTTTGTGTGTGTGTGTGTGTGTGTGTGTGCAGAAGCCTGTCTGCATGTGTGTATGTTCCAGTGTTTGTTTGCATGTAATATATATATGTGTGTGTGTGTGTGTGTGTGTGTGTGTGTGTGTGTGTGTGTTACTGTCTGTGTTGTAGTGGTCTGTCCTCACTTAACCCCAGCAGGGTCTGGGGGGCCAACTGGGTTATATAAAGCCTGCTGCTCTGCCGACCTCACCAGCCACAAGCCTGTGTGTGTGTGTGTGTGTGTGTGTGTGTGTGTGTGTGTGTGTGTGTGTGTGTGTGTGTGTGTATTGCCAGTGGGGAGAAGGGAGACAGATATTTAGAAAAAAAAATCAGTGTGACAGATAAAGAAATGTTTGGAAATACATTTATGTTTCTGGTTATCAGATCTTGTTACAGTCGTATAAATAATGAGACACAAGATGTGTTTTTGGATAAACTCATAATATTTATCAGCAGATCAAACGTGAGATTTGTCGACAATAAAATCACAGACTCGTCCTTTAACAGTGAATTTATTTTAGCGAACAGTTTCCACGTGATACGAGAGTTTCTGCACAAGTGTTCAAGAAAACAGACTAAGCTTCACGTATGACAATCACCGTGGCAACAACAGTGCTTGATATATTTATTTATGTTCATTATTCAGTCCAGTGTGTGGAGCCAGCACAGTCTGTTAATCTCTCGCTTTCTGTCTGCAGCGTGTCTGGATTAACACACACACACACACACACACACACGCACACACACACACACACACACACACAAGGTCACATGTCAAATTATATCAATGCATCAGGAGGGATTATGGGAGCGTTGGGATTGTCAATCTCCTCCTCCTCAACTCTCCACTTTATTCTTTCTCTCCTTCTGTCTTTCTTTGTGCATCATTACTCGTCTCCGCTCAGTGGATTGAGCAAGGCACCGTGACGTTTGCCAGTTTCATTCCCTCCATCAGAGACTGTTATCATCCCCCGAAATATAATAAAATGAGTCTCAGCTTTGTTTTAACGAGAATTAAGACGCTGCTTCACACGTCACAGCCGAGATATTAACAGGTCTGTGTTAGGATGCAAAAACAAAACCTTTATTTTTTTTTTGAACGTATCCTACAGGGGAAGTAAATCATAGTGAATGTGCGGAGGGAAACCCGGCGGCTCAAACGTCGTGACTCATGGTTCGGTTGAAGGAGACTCTGATACGAAGCCACACAGCGTCCTGCAGTGAATCACAACATGTGCTCATAAGCGTCCCAGTAACGGCTGCTGTCACACTACCGTCCCGCCGGTTCCTTCCATTATTCACCGTCTGAGCAGCCGTCTCTCATGACATCATCATCGCCTCTGTCTGGCTGTGTGTCTCTCTGCCGTCCGGCTTAACGAGACGCCGCTAATTAAAAACAGAGCTGGACGATAGTTTAGAAATGACATATGTGAAATCTATTTTAGGATTGGTTTTTTTTGAGTAAGTGACATGAAAGTCTTGTTTCTTTTCTTCCTCTCGTCTCCTCCGTGTTCGTTTTTTATGAGCATCCTGCCCGTGGCGATCATGTGACTCTTCTCTGAATGACACGTTTGACGTTAATTACGTGTTGACACCCGTGTCACTGTTTTGTTCTTGAACATTATCTCATGACAAACACCTCGCGGTGGCTTCAGAGCGCCGGCCGGCGACGTTTTTGGAAATTCAATCTGACGTGCGGCGCGGGTCCGATCATTGACCTGTTAACTGGTTCCAGTAAGACCAGACCGGCTGCTTTACCATGACAGAGAACAGGGTCGCCTCTCGATTTGTGTTTTGAGGAATCAGCTGAATATTTGAGGCAGACTGCTGCTCTGGTTTCTCCTCGTTATGTCTTGCAAATTATTATCTATTAACATCTATTAAAGAGAATTTGAAGAACAACGTGATGTCTTCCATAGTAGGAACAAGGGATGTGCCTGAGTACAAATAGACAAAGCACAAATAGTGGGTTTAATATGAATATTTGTTTCATACAAATATTTTAAAAGTTATTTGTTGGGGGTGTACCCCAGAGATAGTGAAGTGTTCCCAACAGACTCTCCATAACCTGTTGTTCTTCTTCTTTCCACAAAGTTAGGTTGTAAAAAAATAAGCAATAAATGAAAAGTGCAAATCAGTAATCACCTTTGAAGTTCTTCTACATGTTACATGCTGTGCTGTCTCTGTGTTCTGGGTGTATAAATAGGTAGAGGTCTGTCTGCAATGAGGTGATGAGTAAAGTTTTAGTTCAGTAATCAGTGTAGTCGTCTATGATCTGAGACTCCAGTTAGAGACCTGGTGTGGGGACGTCGTCCTTCATAAGGTAGTTTATTCATGAACACTTGTTGTAACACTTTAATTTTCTCAAATTAAAAGTGTCATAAAAACAAAAACAGGATTTTTAAGCCTCTTTCCACTTTTATTCAAATACAAATACAAATACAAATACTGGGATCTCTGCACATCCTTAGTAGGAAGTCGCTGTTATTAGTCTTTGGAGTCGTTTCTAAACTAACGTGACCAAACTCTTCATGATGAAGGAACATGTCACCCAGCGCAGCGATGTGACTCACCGATGTGTTTTTAATAGTTTCTGGAGCAACAACGGAGGAATAAATAAGATCTATCAGGCTTTAGATACACACACAACACTTGTTAGTAGATCAGTTCATTGATGGTTTGAGATTCACCAGAATGATCCTTTAAAGATCTCATTCTATAGACTAAAAGATTAATCAATTAAACAAGGAAATAATTGACAGATCAATCGATAATGAGAATAATTGTTGTATACAGTATATATGGGAGTCATTTATTCACTAATCTTGAGCAAATAATCAAAATATTTTAAAACTTTGTGGTGTAAAAACTCAGTGATGTCAATAGTTTCTCTGCAACTCTTCACTTCATGAGAACTTTCTATTAAATTACAGTATGTGAGGTAAAGAAAAGATCAGTTTCCTCTGGACTGACGTCTCAGTCCAACTTTTTTCTCTCAGAATTTGTTTTAATTTTAGTTATTTTTTAACTTTTGTTACTTCAGATTGTTGGAAACTAAATCTGTCTACATTTGATTTTGGATTTGAAAGAAATTTGATTAGAAGTGGAAAGTTTTAGTAAACTAGATTAAGATTTAATTCCAGTAAATTTCACTGGATTTGTTTAGAGATTTCCCTCCAATCATGTCATTAAACACACACAGAGTCTCTTTCAGTGGGTCTGACCTCAGACCCACAACAATCATCCCATCAACACACTTCAAGTCCCCGAAAGTCAATTATGACGACGTGATTGGGTTAAAGGATTAATCCTAAACACACACACACACAGATTCCAGACACACGTCCTCTGTTTATCTTCCCACAACATAATTAAAAGACTCGTTACCTCGTTAGGAAATCAGTGAAGGAGAGACGAGTGTAAAAAATACAAAACATACAGATTAGAGCTACGACGAGCAACTATTCAGACAGTCCAATAATCATTTTAGTCACTTTTGAAGCAAATAAGCTAAAACATTTTCTGGTTTTAGTTTCTCAAATGTGATTTAATGTTTTTTCTTCATCATATATGACAGTAACTGAATATACTCTGGTTTTGGACATTTAAAGACTTTGACCTTTGACTCAAGGAAATTATAAATCTATTCAATAGTAAAGACAATAATTACAGTGAAGTTAAAGGAAGGAAGCCCTCACTTTATTTAAACAAATACAAAATGACAGTTACTCATTAAAAATCACTGTTTTTAACAAGACGTTGAGCAGATTCATCAATAATGAGAATAATTGTTAGTTGCAGCTCTAATACAGATAAAAATATGTGAGATAAGAGAATTAACAGAAACACATCACTGGTCTGTATTTCATTATAGTTACTGAATTAAAAATATATAAACCCGACAGACAACATGGAGGGAAGTTCAACATCATTCATTTGCATCTACAACCTACATTATAATGATACAACACCGGCTGACACACAGTTCATCCATCTTCCCCGAAAACACTGAAACACCGAGCTGGTATTTTAATATTCACACAGTCAGGATCCTCTGAAATAAAGAGAAATAGATGCTCAGTGGAGACGTCCTCTTATTATCTCTACAGAGTGAGCAGTGATTGGATGTTAAAGGGGTCGTTTCACCCGTCAGGTGTGTCGTTAAGTCTTAGGAGTCATCTTCAAATGGGAGACCAACATAATTGATAATAATAATAATAAGTTTATTTAGTAAAGCACCTTTCACAGAAATGAAATTCACAAAGTGCTTAAAACATAAAAACATACATAGTGTAAAAACATGCGCCACAAGTTAGAATAAAATAAAATAATAAAAATAAAAATAAAAAACACAATCAAACAAACAACTCAAGAAGACACAAAAGTCCATTTAAAACGATGAGTCTTCAATAGTTATTTAAAAGCTTCTACAGAGACACAGAGACAGCTGACTGTGTTTGTGTTGGAGACACAAAAACCTGATCACCTTTAGTTTTCAGCCGTGAGCGAGAGACAGCCAGCAGGTCCTGGTTGGACGACCTGAGTGACCTACTGGAGACGTTTGTAGTCGGTTCACAGATGGAATTACAACAGTCCAAACACATGGATGATCGTTTCTAGTTCCGGTTGTGAGACGACTTGAGTTTAGTGATATTTCGTAGATGGAATAAACATGTACGGGTCAATGATTTAACATGCTGATCACAAGGCATCACCTGGTCACCTAACAGCTGATGAAAGGAGCCAATACTCTGAGCTACCTCGGCAGCTGTACTGTCAGTAGCAGTAATGAGAATCTTTGTCTCGTCAGTATTAAGCTGTAGGAAGTTGTTTGACATCCAGTCCTTAATATCAGTCGTGCATTAAGTTAGTGCTTCCTGTTGATGAAGCAGCGTCTGTATCTGAAGCTGCAGACATCATCTGAGAAGAGACCGAGACGTCCTGCATACGACCACAGATTCATACACGTTTCTGTTTCTGTTCATATTTTAATGAACGTTAAATTCATTGATTCGTTGAAATCCTTCTTCATCTATTCTAGCAGCCAAATAAAGACACAAATATCATGTTTGATTATCTTTGAAGGAGTCAAATCTTTTCTACATTTTGTTGATTATAATAATAAACTTTATTTATACAGCACTTTTCTTAACAATGTTACAAAGCTTCACCGAAATAAAACCAACAAGGCAGATAAAAATAAAGCACAGAGGTAAAACAGATGGTTGTTTATTAACTGGTTTATGATGAATGTGTGTTTTAGTGACGCTCATCTAAATATGAAACTTTCATCATATTCTGGGTTTTAATGTCTCTGCTCTGTGATTTATTTTTCATGTTGTTGCTGTTTTGTGGTGAACTGTTGGAGGTGATTTAGTGGGAAAATCTGGAGGTGATCATGCGTACTAATCCTCTTTTTGTTTTGTTTGTTTGTTTGTGTGTGTGTGTGTGTGTGTGTGTGTGTGTGTGTGTCTCCAGTTTGTGCGGCATCATTCCAGGTCTCAGCAGCGTCCTGCTGCCTCGTATGAACCCGTTTGTCCTGATCAACATGGCGGGAGCTCTTTCCCTCTGCATCACCTACATGCTCATAGAAATCAAGTAAGGATTAACGTCTCTGTCGCTGCTTAAATCACACAAACTCACCAGCGTGCAGCTCCGTCTCACCGACAAACCAGAGCTGTTTGCTGTCTTTGGGGGTTTTTTTTTGGTGATGTCACATTTCCATTTACTGCTGGAAATTCCCGCTGTCCTGATCTTTATCTGGACTATAAATGATGGAAAGAACATGCAGAAACAAGACAGGAAATGAGTCAGTTTATTTTAAATTGATGGCAAAACGGCATAAAAGCAGGATAATAACAATAATGACTTTTGGAGTTCCTCAAGGGTCCGTCCTGGGGCTTCTTCTGTTCAACATATTTTACCATAATTATGCAGATGTCAGGCTTTAGAGGATCGTTAGTAGGATGAGTTCATTGTTGGTTTGACTGAAACAAACATGAGGTTTGTTGACAATATAAAAGAATTTAACTGTAGTTTTATTTTGCTGTTTAATCTAATAAATCATATTTTTGTGTTTTGTTTTGTCTTGTGTTTATTTAATATCTGTCTTAGATATTCAGTACTTTTATAATGTCCTCTGTTTTTTTTTCCCGTGTTCAGTAACTACAACGCGGTGGACACGGCGTCGGCGGTCGCCATCGCTCTCATGACCTTCGGCACCATGTATCCCATGAGCGTTTACAGCGGTAAAGTGCTGCTGCAGGTAAAAACCAACTGTATTCACATTCTCACGTCAGGACACTTTAGGTAGCATTTGATTATTTTTTATTTGTTTTTTAACTTATTTGACGTTTCCTGTCCACAGACGACGCCTTCGCACATCATCGGCCAGCTGGACAAACTGCTCAGAGAGGTGAGACTCAGTGTTTCTTGTTTAAATG
Organism: Thunnus maccoyii; assembly: GCF_910596095.1. Classification (NCBI taxonomy): domain Eukaryota; kingdom Metazoa; phylum Chordata; class Actinopteri; order Scombriformes; family Scombridae; genus Thunnus; species Thunnus maccoyii. The sequence goes on from NC_056546.1 coordinate 2,209,836, forward strand.
TTGTAAGTTTGGATTTATTCAGGTTCAGTTCAACAGTTTCAGATTTCAGTTAAACACACAACATGTAATTTCAGCCGCTAGAGGTCTCAATCAAAACAATAAGAAAAGACTAATATTAATTAAAGCTGTTTCACCCAAAAAGTCAATATTTCTCTGACGATGTTTGGTGACCACCGGACTTCCTGGAGGGGCTGTTAGCCGAGCTGCTGCTAACGTTTGTCCAGTTTATTTCTCTGATAACTTAAGATCCAGACGTCCAATGACTAAAATCCTTCTTCCGGCTAAAAGATATAGTTAAAAACCACCTAAATTTATCATGAAAATGTGTCTTAAAACTGAATAAAAGTCCATTTATAACAGTTTGTGTGGAACAACCACAACGCCGATGTATTATCTTGTATGTGTGTAAGTTACTCTTTGGTAGACGCCATTGTAGCGGACAAACACAGCGCCGCCGTATGCATCTGGTGCGTGTTTACTCTTTGGTAGAGGAGGTATGACGCCATCGACAGGCGACCAAATGAAACGGTCCGTTACTTTGATTAAATGACAGATTTCTCTGGGTTTGAAAATACACAACTCAACAACATATATAACATAGGTCTAGTTGTTTTTAGACATTTTAATGTAGAATAATTACATATTAGAGCTTTAAAATGTAAAATGTTATGATGGAAAGTTGAAAAAAAATATTTCTAATGAAAATCTGTAAAGCTGGAAAAGATTATAAGTCTTTAATATGAATCCATAATTAATATAAAAGCTGTTTTACTGTCGATATTCATACAGGATCACATATGTACAAGGCTGTTAGAAAGCAGCATCCATGAAATACGTAGCATCTGCACATTTACTATCAAATATATCAGAAATAAACCATAATCTTAAATACTTGTTATATTATTATTGTACTACAGTAAATGTGTTTTTCCTGTTTTTTACAACACAGCTGTAGCCTAATGTATCAACAAATATTAAAATATTTTAAATCAGAATAGAAAAAGACAATAAAATGAAGGAATATACAGATAATATACACACAAAGTTTAATTCATCCTGAAGAATCTGCTCTAAACTGCAGCTTTTTTGTTCATCTATAAAACATGAAATAAGGAAATAAATACATGAAATAAAACAGATAAAAGCAACATGAAACTTTATCAGGTTTGCAACAGTTAGTCTATTATTATTGATTAATTGTTTTGAGGTTTTTTTGTGAGAAAAAATGTGTAAATTCTCTGATTGCAGCTTCTTAAATGTGAATATTTCTTTAGTTTATGACAGTAAACTGAAGATCTTTGTGTTGTGGACAAAATAAGACGTTTGATGACGTCATGTTGGGTTTTAGGAAACATTGATCACCAAACAACTAATATTTATTAATTGCAGCCCAACAACTATTTATCATTATACAACATATGAAAGCAGATTAAGATTAATCTGTCTTAATCTTTATAAAGTTGTTTATATGATCATGTCTCCTGCAGGATTAAAGAGAGAAAGAATGTAATTTAATGTAAATATTGATTATAAGTGAAATTAAAGTCAGAAACTAATAATGCAGAATATAAATCTCATCCTGTGTGAAAGGTCATAAAATAATAAATAATCACCGCCTGAACTTTCTGACAGCTGGATTCTTATTGGTTCCTCTTTGTCGTCCAATCAGGTGTCGACTCTGGACGGAGTGCTGGAGGTTCGTAACGAGCACTTCTGGACCGTCGGCTTCGGCTCTCTGGTACGTTTCTCATCCACAAACTTCCTCTTCCTCTTCCTCAGTCCTCCCTCCTCTTCTTCTTCTCTCCTCTTGTTTGTTTGTTTTGCTCGTCTCTGTGTTTGTTTCTAGTTTTCTCTCCTCCTCCTCCTCCTCCTCCTCCTCCTCCTCCGTCTCGTTCATCCCTCTCTGTCATTGCAGGGATTTGTTCACCCAGACGAGAAGAAGGAACAAGTCATTCATGCGGAGATATTCTCTCTCTCTCCCTCTCTCTTTCCTTCTCTTTCTCTCCAGTTTTTTTTTTGGGGGGGGCGGGGGAACACTTATTCTCGTCGTCGTCGTCGTCTGTGATGCACGTTGTCGTAGCGACGGCAAACAAGCTCAGCTGTCCGTCGGGGCGGCTGAGGTCACGCGTTAAACATCTGTCTGTGTTTTCACAGAAACACATGAAATACTAATGATTGATTATAGTTTATTTAACTGGACTGACTCACATGACCTCTGACCTTTTAGTTCTTGTTCTGCACGTGTGTCATACAGTGACATATTATCAATATTTTTATAACAACATATGAAGCTTCAGCGTCTGAATGAGTCAAATCAAGTAGATATCTTTCAACGTTACAGTCTTTTTAGTGCCAAAGTTCCTCTTTTTGTTACTATACTTCCACCTGCAGCTCAACAGGGAAACACAAAGACTGTAAATGTGTGTGTGTGTGTGTGTGTGTGTGTGTGTGTAGTACTTCCTGCTGCCTCTAGGTGGAGCACCGTCCTGTTGCTTTCAGGCCTGAAGCTGCTTTATTGTTTGTTTTTATTTGTGTTGGATCGATGCTGCTGCTCCTCTCGTTGTCCTCCTCGTCGTTGTTGTTGTTGTTGTTGTTGTTGTCAGTGATGTTGCTGCAGTTACACAACTGTTGGTTGTTGGCCCACTGCTAACAGAACAGCTGTCCAAACTGATTTGACCCTCTGACTGCACTTCTGCCCCACGGGGGACCGCTATGTGTGTGTGTGTGTGTGTGTGTGTGTGTGTGTGTGTGTGTGTGTGTGTGTGTGTGTGTGTGTGTGTGTGTGTGTGTGTGTGTGGCCTTTTTGAACACTGACTCCAGTATTTGAATGAGCTCAGAATTAGACATTAAAGGCGTTTCAGGTTATTTTATTTAACCTGCTGTTTAGTGTTATTTGAAGTTCATGAAGACAAACATCAGTGAGCAGAAATAAAATGTTCTAAAATCAAATATCAGTCACTTAGAAACAGAAAGATGATTTATTCTATTATTTTATAACAGCAAACACTTCCAGGAAGAGATGCTGACGCTTCTTAAATCCTGATTTAAACTCACCGAGTCTTGTTCATAAACCTGCAAATATTCATTAAATTAATCACCAACTGTTTTAATAATCAATTAATCATTCGGAGTCATTGTTTTAAAAAGAAAATGTCCAAATTCTCTGATTCCAGCTTCCTAAACATGAATATTTTCTGGTTTCTTTAGTCTCTATGACAGCATTTATCATCATTTTCTGACATTTTATTGACTAAACAACTGATTGATTAATTGAGAAAATAATCAATAACATAATTTATTCAATCAGAAGCATCTGAAAGTTCAGCATCTGTCTTCTCTGTTGTTTGTGGTCTTTTTTTTGTAAATCTCTTTGTAATTTTTTCATTTTCATTTATTTCATTCTTTTTATTTTTAGCGGGAAAAACAGCAGCAATTTAAAATATTACTGACAGTAAAGACAAAAGAAATAAAACAAGACAAACTGAATAAAAGTTGACAGAAAAACATCATTTGGCAGGAAATATCTTGACAGAGTGAACAGACGTCAGTTCTGTGTATTTATTTATTTATTTATTGTACGTTGTGTCTTCTGTCTCAGGCTGGCTCCGCCCACGTCCGTATCCGCCGTGACGCTAACGAGCAGCTGGTTCTGGCTCACGTCACCAACCGGCTGCTGCCGCTGGTCTCCACGCTGACCGTCCAGATCTTTAAAGACGACTGGACCAGACCGCTGCTGACCGGCGCCCTCTCCCCCTCCTCCTCCTCCTCCTCCTCCGGTCTCCCTCTGGGCCCCACTGAAGGCTACGCCGCCGCCCTCTCCTCCTCCTCCTCTCTGCCTCCTCTGCTGTTGTCCTCCGGAGGAGAGATGGACCCGCTGACCTCCACGCCCTCCAAACCCAGCAGTCCTCCTCCCGAGTTCTCCTTCAACACGCCGGGGAGGAACGCTCAGCCGCTGGTCCTCCCCGCTCCGGGACACCACACCCACAGGCCGTACGGCGGCCTGGGACTCGCCTACGGGGCGTCTCCCTACACGGGGATGCTGAGTCAGGGTCTGGCGAGGCCGGGCGGCGGGCTGGGACTGGGCGCGCAGGGACTGGGGGCCGGGTACGGACTGGGTGTGGGCGGGGGCGGGATGCCTTCCTCTCAGAGCTACAGAACTGCCTTCGGAGGGTCGACGGCGCCGCCGCTCCGGTTCGGAAGCAGCAACCCTCTGGCGCCACAGTCACAGTACAGACAGTACCGACCCTGACGGAGCCGAGCCGCGGCGAGAACTTCTGGACCTTTTTACAAATACTTGAAAGCGTGAGGTCATCAGTTACGCCTCCGTTCAGATACATGACGTTCATTTCCTGTCCCGGCCGGACGACAACAACATTTACTTCCTGTGTCATGGCCGCCTGATGATGTCAGAGGAGGAAGCAGATTCTCCGGACTGTTAAATGTTGTAGCGAGAGCCAAACAGAGAGGAAGAGGAGGTATTTACTGATGATGAGGGGACCAACAGGGTGACTGCAGGTGGATTAGAAAGATTTGAGTTTGTTTTTTATGAAAGAAAGAAAGAAAGAAAGAAAGAAAGAAAGAAAGAAAGAAAGAAAGAAAGAAAGAAAGAGAGAAAGAAAGAAAGAAAGAGAGAAAGAAAGAAAGAAAGCAGCGTGTTCGAACTTTATTTAGTCACAACATTCCCAGTGAGAGGAAGTGAAAATCCATCTTTTACACTTTAAATTTCAGGCTGTGTTCATAACCAGAGTGATTGACTGTAGTCAGGAGGTCAAAGGTCAGAGGTGACAGAGGTCTAACAGCTGTTATTGGAGATACAACACAACACACTTCCTGACAGATATTTACTTTACTGTCATATAAAAAAAGAAAAGAAATGTCACAAATGTTCATATTTGAGAAACTGGGACCACTTTTTTTTATTTTATTTTGTTTTTGTTTATGAAAAAGTTACTCAGTTATCACGACGGTTGCAGATGAAACACCTGCAGCTCAGAGTGAATCTCCTGCTGACACTGAATCCTCTCTTAGAAAGAAAAGACAAAAAAAAAAAGTATTTACAAATCAGGAAACATCGTTTGTCTCCTTTATATCATCTGCAAAAACAGTTTTTTTATCTCATCAAGTCAAATTAAAGGATTTTTGGGGTAAAAGTTGGATATTCAGAGTGTTTTAGTCTGTAAAGGTGAAACATGGAGGCGACATTTAATGATTTTCATAATAAAAAAACATTCCATGTAATCTACTGGGATTTTTTTTATTTATATTTTAATCTGAACAGAGCCGAGTGTTGCAGAACAGTAGAATAAAGAACATATTCCATGTATGTTTATTTAAAGAGAAACTGGGATTTGGTTATTAAAAAACAGCTCATGAAAAGTTTTTTTTCTCATCCTGTTGTTTGTGTGTCTCGTTCGTCACCTGCTGAACGACGACGTCATAGAAAAACTTTCAGGTTTCAGGTCTTTTTGTTTTGTTTGTGGTTCAGATGTGAAGAAAGAAACTGAAAATGCATCATTTCTGGTGATTTTTAGCTGTTACGATGGAGAAAAACATGTTCTCCTCTACAAAATAAGACTTTTTTCTCACAATAACAAACAATCTTTGAATTTAAATTCTACAAACGACATTAAATGCCACACATCAGAGTGAACACACAGTAAAGTCTGTGTTAAAACAACAAATGAGTCAAATCAAGTAGATATCTTTCAACATTACAGTCTTTTTAGTGTCAAAGTTCCTCTTTTTGTTACTATACTTCCACCTGCAGCTCAACAGGGAAACACAAAGACTGTAAATGTGTCAGATATCCACTGATGTGACTAACTCAGACTGATGAAGCTGAATAGAAGCTTCACACAGACTTTTAATTGTATTTTTTGTGGGTTTCGGCCTCCGTCGCTTCCATTGAAAGCACATTTGAAAACAGGAAACACTTTTGGCAAATGTCATGAACCCGACAACGTTCCTTCTCTTGTTTCTGTTTCAGCCACATGCTGCTCCGCTTGCATAATAATAATAGATGACACACTTTAGCAACTTTAGCAGCGTCTGGTCATTATTTTGTCCCCTACAATCATGTAATTCTTTTGGCCGACAGTCCGCTGCCCTCACATCCTCATCAGCCCCAGAAAATATTCAAATGAATGAGCGGCGCTGCAGGCCGCCGCCGCCGCCGCCGCCGAGTGAGGCTGAGGTGAGGAGACAGCTGCGAGTCCAGCAGAGTCGTAACGTGTTAGGAGGCCAACAGACTCCTGACCCCGATACTGGAGGACCGCCTAGTCTCCAAAAACCACTAATGGGCCCAACTTCTCCTTTTTTTTTTCTTCCTGGTCCAGTACTCATCGGTAACCGGGTTTGTTCTGAGCAGGAGAAGAAGATCAAGCTCACACTTTTCCCAGGAGTTCAGTCACATAACGACGTGGACGTTCACGGGTTTTCTTCCCAAAATGTGACAAACCAGAATATTTACTGTTCCAGTCAACATTTGCAAAACCGACTTTTTAAATTGAGCTTGAAGAGTCAACAATGATAAATTGGAAACTTGTACGTCTCGTCTTCCAGCCGTCATCAGTGGGCAGATTAATGGTTTTACAACGAGATGTTTAACCATCACATGTGGCTGTAATGTTTATCTGTCCACATACTTATGGCCGTGTGATGTGATGCTACGATTCAACACGTCCGAGCTGATCCTCTGGTGTCACTCAGGACACTTTAGGCTGTTTTTAAACCTTCGTTGTTCAGTCCAACATGAGACTCTGGTTGTTTTCCTGGTTCTGGTTGTGTGATTTATTTGAGCAGATCTGAACGCAGCGATCTGATTGGACCAGAACAACCTCACACAGGCTGCATCCAGAACCACCTGCTGTACCAGCAGACGTGCTGATCTGACCAGAATGTAGCATGTCAACAATACCCGGATGTCTTACAGTATGCATCCGACCGTCTCCCTCACCTACTGTGTCCCACAATGCAAAGCTTTTTTAGACAGACAGCAGCAGAGATGGAGCGAAGCTGAAAGCTGTTGTGATTTTCATTCTAAGACTGTTATTGTGTTTTCAGGTGAGAAAGTAACCAGTTAGATTATCAACATGTGATCAGTTTATCCAAATAACATCTGATTGGAAATTTGCTCCGATGTTTTCCACTTTCCAAACCAAGAAACCAGCTGAGTCTGGACTGGAATACTGCAAATTAAATCAATTTAACAGTTTCATACTGAACATTACTATGGATGTGTTGTACATATTGTATACTGCGTTCTGAATAAAGCCTACAGGTGGACTCTGGTCTTGATCCAGGCTGAAGAACAATTAAATCCAAACCAGGAACCAAATTTAACCACAACTGCTTCTGCGTGACACATCGCCATGACGACATCATTCAGCCTGCTGGTCGTCACAGTCAGCAGGTTGTTGTCAGATGTTGGAGCTCCAGTTTATGACAAACTAACCCTTTAAAATCAAACATTTTCAACAGTGAACTCTCACCAGCGTCTCCACCTGATCACTATCCTCAACTTTAAGGAGTCACATCTCACATTAATACAGAAATATCATCATGTAACGCATCTTTACTGGACCTCTGATGTGGTGGAGAGTTGGTAAGTGGACCTTAAAGACTTCAGTTTACCTGATGAACAGGAAGTGGTCTCAGTCTGGTCATAAATGAATCCTGGAGCTTGTGGCGGGAACGTGATCCGACCTCCATGTGACCGACTACTTCCTGTCTTTATATCAGATTCATTTTTTTCTGCGTGAAAAGAAATTCAACCAAGTTTCTCCAGATCAGAGCAAACAAACAAACAATCTCATTATCTAACAAGTTGTATATATCTGCATATTTCCCTCAACACACACACACACACACACATCAGCTCCCTTCCTTCATCCTGAAACCTGTTTAAGTGCCTCGTCTGAAGAATTTCATTTCCCCTCCAACAAGCGATAATCCATCCTCCGTTTTTTTTTTTGTTGTTCTGTGGCTTTCGGAGGAGATTTTGAACAAACAATTAAAGAAGTACTTTGCCCTCGGAGCTTAGCGGGGGCTTCTGCTCCCCGAGCGTCGGATGTGCTCAACGGCCCTAAGCCTCTAAAAAGGTCCCCCTGGCATTTTGAAGTTCAGAGTCGGGGCGTTTGTATTAGTGTTGACTTCACATGCTTGTTACAAAACAAATGGGGTAGAGCCTTTTGTAATCTGCGATGAAAATCCCCAGAAAATGAATGAGATCTGTGCTGCGTCTCAGCTTTCTGGGTCAGTCTGACACAGTCGCTTCACACTGCCGAGGCCGCCGTCACCGTCACCGCAGCAACGGCTCAGCTCCAACCACCCAACATCACATTTAAAGGACAGGTTCACAATGTTTCAAGTGTCTTAAACCAGCAGTCAGGTGTCTATATGAGCAGTGAAAGAGGTTTTCCTCCCTGTAGGATCCTTCAAATGTGCTTTCAATGGAAGTGATGGAGGATAAAATCCACAAAAAAATACATTTAAAAGTCTGTGTGAAGCTTCTATTCATCTCCAGCAGTCTGAGTTAGTCATATCAAGTGGATATCTGACACATTTACAGTCTTTTTAGCATCAAATTCCCTCTTTGTGTTACCTCGGACAGTGTTTCCCTGTTGAGCTGCAGGTGGAAGTATAGTAACAAAAAGAGGGACTTTGGCACTAAAAAGACTGTAATGTTGAAAGATATCTACTTGATTTGACTCATTTGGACGCTGAAGCTTCATATTAGCTTCAGATAAACTTTTAAATACATTTTAATGGTCAGCATGAACAGGAGGAACGATTACAGAGCAGCTCCTGATTGTTGGTTTAAAAATTGTGAACCTGTCCTTTAACCTGATGAGAGGAAGTCAGAGGAAACAGCTGCTCTGCTCATCGTCCAATCAGAAACAAGTACACACATACACATACTTTCACACAGATGCACAATTCGTCTCTGGAAGTCAATCTGATTACATCCAGTATCAGATTAAGATTAACTTTATCGTCCCACAGAGTAGGACATTTGTCTCGGGCTCTTCACCCGCATGCTGCAGCCATTAAAAGACAACATTTCATATACAGGAAAAAAATATATAAATGAGTTAATAAATAACAAACAAGCTACTAAAACCATTTCACACACACAAATATACATAAACATACAGCAGCAATCAGACATGTTTTTAGGAGAAAGTCTTTCTAAATAAATGTACGTCCAGCATTTCAATAATGCAAGAAATTAGTATAAATACAGAACTACAAAAGTCTCAGACAGTAAAAGTAAAGTGAGCAGCTTTGCCTTTAAAACAGTGTTTCAGGTTCTCAGCAGGTCGGTTGTTCCTGCATGTTGGAGAAGTCGCCTCAGTTCTTCTTCTGCTGCTTCTGTCTCTTCATGTTAATCCCAGACTGACTCCATGATGTTCAGATCAGAGACTGAAGATGGATCTTTATGACTCTGGCTGCAGATGATCAGACGCCTCCCTGATGATGCTGCTTTATGGATCTAAACATCTGAAGTGACTAAAACTGTTGTTCAGTAACGTTACTGTTTTAACGTAAATATGTGTGTGATGCATTTCCATAACTTTCTCTTAACACACACCACCTTTTATTCATTCTTTCTATTAATTTCTTTTAACCTGAAAAACATGCAAAGGTAGAGGAAGTAGAATGATTTAAGTGTATATAAATGTAGGATATATATGTATATGTATATATACAGTGTTTATTTTTACTTCATTGAACTTCTGAAAGCAGCTGTTGCCTATAAGCATGTTGCTGCATTCATAAATGTTTGAGGAATAATGAGGAATAATGAGGGATTTGTCAGTATTCCTCAGTATTCCTCAGTGTTCCTCAGTGTTCCTCAGTATTCCTAAGTATTCCTCAGTATTCCTCAGTGTTCCTCAGTATTCCTAAGTATTCCTCAGTGTTCCTCAGTATTCCAAGATTCACAGCTCGTTTCTTTAAGCTTCCGACTTCTACATCACTGAAACCTGTTTGTGTGAAAAACTAAATAAATACATAATAAACTGAGCAAATATTAAAGATGTAATGCGTTACTATGACTGCACTGCACTGCGGTGTCATTGAGGTCAGCATGTCGATGATGTCAGAGGTCAACTGAGGTCACAGCGTCTGGTCTCGGCGGTGCTAACTGGAGCAGAAAACCGAGGGGCGGAGCCTGTGACCTCACTGACACCTGGATCGTCCAATCGAGTGATGTATAAATATTTATCATTATTATCACCATGCTTAGTCAAAGTGTCAGTTAGTTGTGTTAAACTGAATCAAATCTCTGTGATGATCTGTGTGTGTGTGTGTGTGTGTGTGTGTGTGTGTGTGTGTGTGTGTGTGTGTGTGTGTGTGTGTGTGTGTGTGTTATGTAACGCTGGCAGTGAACACTGTGTTCAGACCGGCAGGATCACTGCATCTGTTTACAGCGACCTGCAGATTAGATCAGACCTCACACTTCAAATAGAGACTAATCCAACACACACACACACACACACACACACACACACACACACACACACACACACACACACACTGAGCCCTGCGGGAACATTAAAGTCAGCGACCTAATCCACCGAGTTCAAATAGAAACACTTGGAATCAGAGTTGTAATCATGGAGATGATGTGTGTGTGTGTGTTTGGGTCCAACATCCTACTAACAACACACACACACACACACACACAAACACACACACACACTTTACATCTACATCTTTATCTCTGCAAACAGAACAGAAAATCTCTGGTTTTATGATGATAAACTCACATCTTCTCAGTCCCACTTTCTGTTTTCTCACTGATTGACACTTTTGCAGTTTTAATCTGATTAAAGTATAATTTTATACAAACACTGTATTCACTGTCGGTGTGTGATGTGTTGGTTGTGGCTCATAGTGATGAATCTACAGTGACTCTGCAGCTCCTCTCGGCTTTACGGAGCTTTATAGTGAGTTTCAGCTCATTGTTTATCTGTCCGGCTGCAACTTTACTGTTCTGGTTCACTCTCAGCGTCTCATAGCGTCGTTCTCAGAGAGAAGAAGCTGTAAAAGTCACTGTACACTACCTGCTCAGCACCAACAGACAGTTAGCTGTAGACTAGCTGCTGAACATAGTGGAGCATTTAGCAGCTAAAGAGCCAGATATTTCTGTTATGTTGACAGACTATTTTGCAGCAAAAAAGTGGACAAAAAACATAAATATAAGCAGCTTTAACCAGATTGAAACTATAAAGGACCAAAAATAGAACCCTGAGGAACCCCACAAGTAATTATTGACATTATCAATGTGAGGTTGATGTTGCTCTGTAACTGCTGGATGTGGAAACAAGCAACTGTTTGCTAACAAGTTCAACATATCAACTTAAAAGATGATCATATGTCAGAGTTGTGGTCACTGCTTGTTTCTGCTGAAAACTAGTGGATAAAACAATCAGTTAATGCAGGTTTGATTGATTATTGGGTGTGTTAATTATTGTACACAGCAAGTATTTTAAACAACTTGTGAGGTCAAAATCGCAGCACAATCCAACTAAATTAGCTATTTGAACTATTAATCAAATAAATATAATTTAAATTCTAATAAAATAAATTCTTCATTTAAATATGTGTCTTTTTTTTAGCTGTTAAATTAAAGGTCAGACAAGTTCAACATATGAAATACAGTAAATAATGCTGCTGAACGTCCAGGCTTCCTCCTCCTCCTCTTCCTCCTGCAGGTAGCTGTAGACTAGCTGGTGAACATAGTGGAGCATTTAGCAGATAAAGAGCCAGATATTTCCCTCAGGAGTTGGTAGAGAGTAAAAACAGAGCTAAAAGAGAGTGAATATTGGACTCACATTCACCAGGTGGACAGAAACACGACTCCACATGAATGATAACAGTCTGAAAGATGAAATTTAGAAGTTTTTTTTAAACAGAATAAAGACTGTGGAGTTGATCCTTCATCTTTTACAGCACAGACACATGAATGTCAGGAAGCAAAACAGTGATTCATGACATTTTCAGTCTATATCTGGCACATGAATATTGTTTTAAGATGGAAATTCCAACAATCATTAATTTGGGTCAGAATATAAGACTTCTAAGTGCAGCTAATTATCTTTACATCACCATGGCAACTAATTAGAGCTTTTACAGAACAGGCTAAAAAAAAACCCTAAATGAAAAGACAACAGAGTAGTATTCATTTCATTCATTGAAAACATTCTTCATACACATTATTCACCTCAAACTGACTTCTGTCGTCACTCTGTGTGTGTGTGTGTGTCGGAGGTCAAAGGTCACAGCCAGGTTCTGAGGGCGGACTCAGGTCAGATGAGGTGCAGTTTGCAGCAGCAGCAGCAGCAGCAGCAGCAGCAGCAGCAGCAGCAGCAGCAGGGCGGCGACGTCGAGCCGAACTTGAACTTGGCCGAGTTTGATGTTGATGCTGTTTGACGTGTGGCCGCCTCCTCGCTTACCCACAGTCAAACACAGAGTGCTCCTCTCCCATTAACAATGCAGAGCGTGTGTGTGTGTGTGTGTGTGTGTGTGTGTGTGTGTGTGTGTGGGTTTTTTTGAACACTGACTCCAGTATTTGATCTTGTCATTGCTACAATTTCTTGTTTTTGTTTGTTGATTTCACGATAATTCTTGTTTGGATGATGTTCTTGTTGTTTTTATTGACATTTTTTACAACTAAATGTTTTATTACATCTGCTGAAGAAGTGCTACTGCAACCACTAGAGATAAAAGTGCATTAATTTATTAGTTATTTGGTATCTCATCCTTTATTTCTCGACCTTTTCTTACCGCGGTCCATTAATGAGATTTTTATCATGTTGCAGATTTAAATATGTGGATAACTGCAAATATGCTCCAAATAGATCACATAGAAATCATTATATATTTATACAGTTATGTTTTTTTTATGTGACAAACAAATCAGAATGAAGCCTGACTGCTTGTGACCTCTCACATGTCTCCTGACCTCAGATTGCATCACAGCGAGCGGAGCAGATGATTTTTTATTCTCCAGTTCCAGTACCAAAATTAATCTTTATTCAGGACCTCGCTTTCATAAATAAGTGTTTTAAATATGAATAATTAGAAAGGTTTTTTTTCTATAAAAATCTTGTTTTGCATTGAAAAAAAACAGGGACATATTGAGCTTTTTGTGGTTTTCTGTTATTTATTTCCTGTTATGATGTTAAACATGAATCTATGTCGAAATGCTGCCTGCAAGTCAAAACTCAGGGCATCAACTTACTTTGAAAACTTTGTTTGTGATGTTTTTTTCTACCTTGCTGATGAGATGACGTCAGCTTGTCACGCATGACCATAAACGGCCGTCCGTTCTGTAGCCTTAGTTGCTAAGGCGGTTGCTAAGGTGGTTGCTAAGGTGTATCCATGTGTTGTTCACGTTGAAGTTGACATTTGGAGTAAAGAAGGAGACAAAGAAGTGAAATCCTGCTACTATAGTTTGTTTACGTAGCCTCCGGAGCCGGAGGAAGCTTCCTGAAAGCTGACCAATCAGAACAGAGTGGGCTCATCAGGAGGCGGGGCCTTAAAGAGACAGGAGCTAAAACAACCTGTTTCAGACAGAGGCTGAACTGAGGGGCTGCATAAAGGACCAGTAGAAGATAAATAAGGAGGTTTTAACTGGAAATCATGTGAAGATATTCCAGTAGAGCCCCAGAATATGAATATAGAGCTGGAAATGTGTAGATTATGTCCTCTTTAAATAACTAACCATGTTAGTTCTGGTCGTACTGCAGCAATGCAACAATCTCTGAGCATCTCTCTTTTAAAAATCAAGTGGAGGTCAATATGTGTTTGAGCTTCAAATGTCTGCATGTACAGTGTAATAAATCAGCTGTGTGTGTGTGTGTGTTGACGTACATCTCTCCCATTAACAATATGTACTGTATTGACTGTGAGAGGACGGATGGACAGATGGGTTGGTTGGTTTAGCGGGAACACTCAGACAGCAGCGGGGTTAGTTGTGTTTTCATACAACAGCAAACGGCCACAGGGCTCAGAGGGGGATGGTGTGTATGTGTGTGTGTGTGTGAGTGTGTGTGAGTAAGGGGATGGAGAGAAGGGGTAAACAAGACCTAGAGGTCAGAAAAACCATCACGTGATCTGAATATTGCCGGTTTGAAGGTCGGGGCCGCCTGAAATAAGAAGCTGAATGTTTGTCTTGTTTAATTTCTGTTTAAGTAAATATGATTTAGTTTGTCTGGCAACAGAACTGAAGATTATTAAAAACCTGCAAAGACGAGACATCACATGTTGTTGGAGACATTTCAGCTGTGGCCATCGGGTGGCGTCGCCATGTTGGTGTCGGACTAATTAATACAGGTGCATTTTGTCAATTTCTGGTGACAGCAGAGGATCCAGAGAGCCCATATTGGAAGCAACACACTTACAGTACGTGTTAGTTTCGACGTGCACAGATAAAATGATGTTTCTATTAATCTCAGCGGGAAGAGCGAGGCATTAACAATCCAGGGTCGAAGGTTTGATTCCCGCTGAGGTCTGGCAGCCTCGTGTTTATCCAAAAATGTCAAAAACTATGAAAACGACAGCCTTGTTTTCAGCTTCACAGCATGCACGTCTGGGTTTATTTGATGGATTTAGTTTGATTAAATGTGGAAGAGCTTCTGTAAACCAGCGACAGGAAGGATTAGAAACTGAAAAAGCAACAAAACTGTAGTTTCAAATGAGCAGTAGGCTGAAAATACGACCCTGTGAGGTACAGAGTGTGTGTGTGAGAGATGCCAACAAATGACTGTATCCACCTAAACACACAACAACACACTACACCCCCATCCCCTCCGAGAACCGCCACCTGATCGTGGTGGGGAGGGATTCAGGATCCTCTATGAATCAACACGTTCAGGAGGAATCAACCTGAGTCATATCCAGGCTGTGAGCAGGGTTTACAGGTGGGAACAGGACCTGTATGAGGGTCCGGTTGGTCTCATCCCAAAGAAAAGAAGAAGAACCATCATCATGTTGATGATAATATCTTGATATAATATTATCATCCAGCTCAGCCTCACTGGTTGAGCTCATGCCGGCTTATCAGGTTTATAACAAGCCAACGTCTAACCTGAGTCTGTTTCTCTACGTACAGTTTAGAGGTTCTTGTTCTTTACTTGAGTGTTTCCATGTGATGCTACTTTCTACATTTCAGAGGGAAATATTGTACTTTCTACTCCACTACATTTATTTGACAGCTTTAGTTACTTTTCAGATGAAGATTTGACACAATGGATAATATAACAAGCTTTTAAAATACAACACATTGTTAAAGATGAAACCAGTGGTTTCCAACCTTTTTTGGCTTTTGACGTCTTACAAAAAGCAGTGTGTAGTCGGGGTCACATTTCACATGTCTATGAGTTGTTAACAGCTCCACCAAATAGTGATTTTTCCCTCTAAACTTCTCACATGCTTTCATTTCAATAAATGTTCAAATGATCCAATATTTCAGCAAAAATCAAAGATTAGAGAAAAAGTCCAAAAACTGAAAACAGATTTGTGTATCAGAACTTTGTTTTTTCTTCTTTCCTCTCCCATTAATCATCTCACCACCCCTCAGATTTATCTGCTGACCCTTTGGAGGGCCCCGACCCCTAGGTTGAGAACCACTGGACTAAACTAGCTAACTGTATATAAAGTAGTGTAAACTAGCTCCACCTCCAGCAGCTACAACAGTAACATGCTGCTCTAACACTGATGCTTCAGTATTAATAATCTAATGATGTCATATATAATAATATATCAGTCAGGAGAGACAAGTGAATGAAGCAGATAATTGATTATTATACAGATATTGATGATTAAGTCTTTGGTGCTGAGATTTTGTAATGGAGGACATCAGCAGCAGTGAGATTAATCCCCTCATGGAGTCCAGACTCTGGCTGATGACTTCTGCTGAGATTGATAAGACTGATGAGGTTGATGAATCTGCAGAGACTGAGCAGCAACGGGGAGGCGGCGAGCTGCCACAACACAGCGTAAAACGCACTGAAGGCAGAGAGGGAGAGATCATATTTAAAAAGACAGACACAAGATGATAGGCTGACTATAACAGGTGTGTCAGCGCGCTATTGGACAGATGTGACCAGCTGACGTCTCAATTGACACCCGGGCAGGAAATTATGAATGAGCATGTGTGAGGAATGACAGAGCTGACCTGAGGATGCTTCTACTGCAATACTTTAACTACATCAAGCTCATAATACTTATGTACTTTTACTGCAATACTTTAACTACATCAAGCTCATAATACTTATGTACTTTTACTGCAATACTTTAACTACATCAAGCTCATAATACTTATGTACTTCTACTGCAGTACTTTAACTACATCAAGCTCATAATACTTATGTACTTTTACTGCAATACTTTAACTACATCAAGCTCATAATACTTATGTACTTTTACTGCAATACTTTAACTACATCAAGCTCATAATACTTATGTACTTTTACTGCAATACTTTAACTACATCAAGCTCATAATACTTATGTACTTTTACTGCAATACTTTAACTACATCAAGCTCATAATACTTATGTACTTCTACTGCAGTACTTTAACTACATCAAGCTCATAATACTTATGTACTTTTACTGCAATACTTTAACTACATCAAGCTCATAATACTTATGTACTTTTACTGCAATACTTTAACTACATCAAACTCGTAATACTTATGTACTTTTACTGTTGGAGGATTTTTGATGCAGGACTTTTACTTGTAATGGAGTATTTTTATAAATAAATGAAATATATAAATGAACGTCTGTTACATTGCTGATTCAACCAATCAACACCAGGTTTTTAACTGGTGTCAGGTTTGATGTTCCCACGCTGGCCGGATGGATGCATACTGAGCATGCTCTATGGGGAGCCGGCTAACTTCCGGTTAGCGCTGTGCTAGCTTGAGAGCAACTCTTCTACACTTTCCAAATGTTATCAGACCGAATGGGTCAAATTCTGACAGTGAAAGGAGTCATTTCACATCAGTTGTGTGACACTAAAAACAATTAATCCACCGTTTTACAGCAGCAGCGACGGCGGAGCGTATGACGTAAACAAGTTTCAACAGTGTTTTTGTAATTAGTCTCACTGCCACAAGGGGGAGACAAAAGTCTCACAATGCAAGTTTAAGTAAAGGATCTGAATACTTCTCCCACCATTAATGCTGCTAACACACCAGCTACGCTCCGTTTATCCTCCTGACCCCTGACCCCTGACCCTGATGGGAGTCTAGACTCAGGTCAGGGTGCTGAACTCTGAAGGTGACAGATTTGTAGAAACTCGGGGTGTTTTTTAAACCTCTGATTGGTTTGGGGTTTGGATGAGTCGGTGAACTTTTCTGCCTGGTTTTTGTTTCTTTTCCACTCAGACGTTGGAGGAGAAAACTGAACTAAACTGTAAATTTAACTTCCTTTTAAAACCTCCGTCTGCTCGTCTGTGTTCAGTCCAAGAGAGGGAGCCAAGTGTAAGGAAACAAGAAGCGCTTCCTTTACCTTCGACTGCACCCCTACACACACACACACACATACACTCACACACACTCACACACACTCACAGAAGCTACACAAACACAGACACTTATCGCCACAGTTGACTAACCCCATTGGCTCCTGTATGTGTGTGTGTGTGAGTGTGTGTGTGTATATGTGTGTGTGTGTGTGTGTGTGTGTGTTTGATGCTCATGCGGAGCGACAGCCGGGTCTCCAGGTCACTCTCTGGGACGTCTCAGGGCCCCGGTCAGTCCTGGCTGCCCTCCAAACTGTCTCCCTCGTCGGACTGGGGGCGGCAACGACGGCGCCCCCTCTGTTCCAACACACACACACACACACACACACACACACACACACACTCATACTGTACTGCATGAGTTACTTTTATTATTTTATGCTGATTTATTGGAATCATTTTAATATATATGTATATATATCATTTAGCTCCACCGTTACACCATCATGTCAACTTTGAACGCAATGTCTTTATATATATTTTAAATTTTATACCATATAACATATTAAGAATTGATTTCAGACACATAAAGGTACATATTATATATTATACAATACTGAAAATATGTGCAGATATAAGTGTAAAGTAATCAGACTGTGTTCTGTATTACAGCAGAAACAACTCTTAACACATCTGTTAGTCTTTAATTACAATTAACTTGAATTTAGAGCCATAATTATTATTAAAGATACCAAAGTCTGATTCTCTCTAATGTTTCTGGGATTTTATAGTTACAGTCAAGTTACATATAATAGCATAAGTTTTTTAAGGCTGATTCTGATATTTTACAGCACACAGTACTTTTTAATTTAAACATTTTTTTTTAAACTCATACCAACATGAAGATCTTGAGAGTATGATACGACCAACAAGTCCTCCTAATGCAACGAGCAGATACGCGGTTTGATCATGTGACGTCCTGAAGTGATGACGTCCTGCTGATAGAGGCGCCGGGTTAGAAAACGCTCCCATGAGTCGATCTGGAGTCACATGATCAAACCACGTATCTGCTGGTTTAACGTGCGGATGATGTGTTGGCGTTGGAGAGTAAGAATCGTCACGGCGACCGAGACTCATTTCCACGTACACGTCAGGACTTCATTAAGACCCAAACGTGTCCTTTAAGTTGTGTTTTTAAGATGTTCCATAACTGCAGCTTTTCACTGATGAAGATGATGTTAAAACACCTTAAAGCTCTTTAACAGATTATATCTGAAGCGAAGACATTTATGCACTTAAATACCGTTTTGTGGAAACACCTTATTAAATCTCACAGCTTCACCGTGTTTCTGTGATTCTCACTCTCTTTCTTACAGTCTGAGTCTAAATGAGCAGAATGTGTTTGACTGTAAGGTGAGACACACAGACAGACAGTCATTAAGACATTCCTCTCCACGCTGCAGTCGATCCTGGGCCTCTTTCTTTCTTTCTTCATCTTTTTTTTTTCAGAGGAGCCCCCTGAACACACACACTCACACACACTCCCAGGGGCTACTGTGTGTGTGTGTGTGTGTGTGTGTGTGTGTGTGAGAGAGACAGGGCAGGGTGTCTGTGTTTGGACTCCCTCTCTCTCTCCGTGTGTGTCTTCAGTCCTTCGTGTTGGAGCCGCAGCACATCGGAGGGAGTTTGCTGGACCGACGATCCGAACGGCACCAACCGGCTGACCCATCCCTGGAGCTGCTGCTGCTGCTGCTGCTGCGCTCTGATTGGCTGGCAGACAGGAAACAGAAACCAAACTGGAGTAACCGATGGCGCCTTAAGAGGACAACGAGGATGAAGATGCAGATGTGTGACTCTCAGGTAAGACACACACTGATTTTTTTAATCAAGTGTTGAAGCTGCGTTCGTGCATTTAAAAAGTTGAAGCTTCTATTCAGCTTCATCAGTCTGAGTTAGTCATATCAAGTGGATATCTGACACATTTACAGTCTTTATAGCATCAAATTCCCTCTTTGTATCTTTACAGTGTTTCCCTGTTGAGCTGCAGGTGGAAGTGAGTAACAAAAAGAGGAACTTTGGCTCTAAAAAGACTGTAACGTTGCTTCATATTAGCTTCAGGGTTCATTTGGGCTCCTGACATGTGACCGTCCTTTACAGACATGTGACACGTTCATAAGTCACAGTCTGGTTGGCGTCTGGTTGGTTAGTATAAAACAGTATATACACAGTAAAGATAACACACAGTTTGGGCAACAAATGCCTTGATTGATTTCCTGACCCACCTGTCAGATTCATCACACCTGACTGAAGGTTTATATGTTATAATCTTTATTTCTGATTCATTAACTATAGTTCAGATCAACTGTTAGCAAACTTGTTGCTTATTTCCAACATCCAGCAGTTACGGAGCAACATTAAAAAACACGTCTTTCTAAAGCAAAGTGCTCCGTGACTAATATGAGAGGTGTCATGTGACAGTCAGATATTAGAGGAGAGAATATTACAGCCTCCAGTAGGTGATGTTACACCGTCAGCTGCAACACAACATGATGCTGAACAGCTGTTTACTACTAATGACATAAACATCATCACATCTAAAAAAAAAACAAACCTGTCAGTTAAACATTTGTCTTAATTACATATTATGTTTTAGTTTATTTGGTGTCATATTTAAACTCTTCATGACTCGTATGACAGTTTTGAACTCGAACATTTCATTCACACCACAAAAATTCTCTTCAATCACTCGTACGTGCTGCTTAAACCTGCATGAACTGATGTTTTGTCCACTGACTCATCATCAGCTTTTTAAGTTGATATATTGATCATGTTAGCAAACAGTTGCTTATTTCCACATCCAGCAGTTACGGAGCAACATTATCATTCATGTGGAGTCGTGTTTCTGTCCAATATTCACTCTCTTTTAGCTCTGTTTTTACTCTCTACCAACTCCTGAGGGAAATATCTGGCTCTTTAGCTGCTAAATGCTCCACTATGTTCACCAGCTAGTCTACAGCTAACTGTGTCTGTTTGCAGGTAGTGAACAGCGGCTTTTTAGAGCTTTTCCTCTGAAAACGACGCTATGAGACGCTGAGAGTGAACCAGAACAGTAAAAGTTGCAGCCGGACAGATAAACAATGAGCTGAAACTCACTATAAAGCTCCGTAAAGTCAAGAGGAGCTGCAGAGTCTCTGTAGATTCATCACTACTATGAACTGTTACTATAAAAATATTGATCATAGTGGTTTTTTTAGACATGCATCAACATGCATCTCCTGTCTGCGTGTCAGTAAACGTGCGCTGGTACATAGTGTTCACACTTGCACAAACTTGAATGTTTATTTTCCTCTTGACAGGAAGTTGGATCATCCACAGCTTGTTTGACGTGAAAGGTTGTGTTGAGATTTGGGAGGCGTGCACGTTGACCAGTAACACCATTAAAAACATTATTACCCATAAAAGCACTTCTCAGTCATAGAAGTGACAGTTACAAAGATAAAAACACCACAATCAACTAAAAAAATGAAATTAAATCATAAAAACAGCGATAGGTTTAGTAAAGCAGATCGTGTGTGTGTGTGTGTGTGTGTGTGTGTGTGTGTGTGTGTGTGTGTGTAACATCACTCCTCCCTCCCACCTGGCATTGCTGATGGGATTAAATGAGTTTTGAGATTAACCTCGTGAACACAACAACCCCGCAGGTTTGACCGGGAGGTGTTTAAATACTCGCCGGTTTCACAGAGCGTAAAGTTAACGAAAACTTTCAAACCGAAGCCGTTTTAAAATGAGTTAACGAGTAACACATCCTGTCGACCCGTCAGCTAATATCTATCATGTGATCGTCTGCATTAAACGTCACATTATTATCTTCATCCCTGATTAAAAGTTTGGTCTATAAAATGTCAGAAAATAGTGAAACATGTCCGTTAAAGTCTCCTTCCAATCAACAATGTTTCTCTTCTTGTTCCTTCAGCTGGATGTTTGTTCTCTTCTCTTAACACGTGTACGTATGAGCAAGACGAGACATCTGATGTCCAGCAGAAAAACTTTACAAATCAACAATATTTACATATTCAGAGACTCGGAGATGTAATTTTGAGGGTTTTTAATGAGGTAATTGAACTTTTTTTTGTTGAAAAACCGTATCAGACGCATTATTATTCAAAGCAGAGTATTATTATTTATCTTCAACATGTCTGGAGGAGATTTTAAGTCCCTAGAAACCAAGCTGACATCGTTTGTCAGTTTAATATCACAGAGGACGATCAACGTATTGTCGACTAACTGTTTCAGTTATTGAAATAACTTCAGATGCACTGAGCTGTGTGTGAAGTTTGGTTCTACATGTGTTTGGTCAAATCCAAACTGTATCACTTTTTACATTGATTATTTGCTTTAGTATTTTACTTGGTTGGTGATTAATTTGACTGATTGATGATGTGACAGATGAGTTTATTAATAGTGAAGCATCAGTGTTAGAGCAGCATGTTACTGTTGTAGCTGCTGGAGGTGGAGCTAGTTTACACTACTTTATATACAGTTAGCTAGTTTAGTCCAGTGGTTCCCAACCTAGGGGTCGGGCCCCTCCAAAGGGTCAGCAGATAAATCTGAGGGGTGGTGAGATGATTAATGGGAGAGGAAAGAAGAAAAAACAAAGTTCTGATACACAAATCTGTTTTCAGTTTTTGGACTTTTTCTCTAATCTTTGATTTTTGCTGAAATATTGGATCATTTGAACATTTATTGAAATGAAAGCATGTGAGAAGTTTAGAGGGAAAAATCACTATTTGGCGGAGCTGTTAACAACTCATAGACATGTGAAATGTGACCCCGACTACACACTGCTTTTTGTAAGACGTTAAAACGTTTCTTTCCATCACTGCAGATGGAGACAAAACCAGAAACATCACGTAAAACACTTCATAGCAGTTTGTTGAAGCTCATATTGTTGCTGTCAGGTGTTGATTTGATCTGGAGGATCCAGTTTGTGGAAATATTACAACCAATAAATATAATAATTATGATTAAATGTCTCCAAAAGTTTCAGACAGTCGCAGCAGATGGAAAACATCTCTCGCTCGCTGCAGGTTCAATTTTCAGTCTTAGTTGTAATGAGATTACAGACGCTTGTTGAGCCCTTCGGCATCCTATCAGAATATTTTGGTATTTTCATTATTTTGGCCCCAAACAGGAGGTGAAAGAATCACAGGAGGCGTTATTGTGTTTTTTTAATCAAAGATCCATTTACCCTCCAAACACACACACACACACACACACACACACACACTCTTCGTCTGGGTGTAAATCTCATTTCGGGTGATCCTGCAGAGTCGGATGATGTTTACGTCCTGGATTACATCTGTACCATCAGGATTAATCTCCACATTTAAAGACTGTGCATGTTTTGGAGTTATTATAGAAATTATAGCTTTATACATCCAACACACACACGTTCCCAGAATCCTTTGTTGTTGTTGTTGTTGTTTCCTGCAGTCGTTGTTTTGTCAGCTGATGAAGACAAGATGCTTTTCTCTTCTCTTTATGTCGTCTTCATGAGCAGCGACTGGACGTTTCTCAGTTTATTAATAATATTCAGAGTAACGATTAGTGTCGTTATCTGCTGATTATTTTGGTCTGTAAACCATCAGAAAACAGTGAAAAAACACCCGTCACGATTTGACATGAGCTCAAGATGATGTCATCAAATGTCCAAAAATCCAAATATAATCAATTTACTACAATATAAAAGACGAAAAAAAGCAGAAACTGTGGATCAGCTGTAATTCAGACCCTCTACACAAGTCACAGTTGTGCATTTAAATGAGTATTGATGAAGTATTATCAACAAAATGTACTACAAGTATCAAAAGTCAGTGTTAAGTTCTTATATATTATATATTACTCATATATTAACATGTAAGCAGCATTTAAATCTCAATTTTAACTACAGACGATTATTTTCATGATTGAAAATTATTCATAAAATATCAGAACATAGTAAAAAAAACGGCCGTTATAATCTCCCACAACCCAAACTGACGTCTTCAAATGTCTTGTTTGACTCTCAGATATTTAATTTAACGTCACGGAAGAAAAAAAGAAAAACATAAAACTGTCACATTCATGAAGCTGAAACCAACAATTCTTTGGTGTTTCTGCTTAAAAGATTACTGACATGATTATCAAAATAAACTAATCATTACAGCTCCACTTTATATGACTACAGTATATATATACAAATATACATACATATACACTAACTTACTGTATCGTATGTTTTATATGTTGCATCACATTCATTTAGCAGACGACACACACACACACACACACACACACACAATAACTGAGCTGCAGCTGCCTGTAAAACATTAACATGTAAAATAACCATCAGTTAAATGTAGTTTAGAAAGTATAAAGTAGCAGAAAATACGTGTGTAAAATATCTCCAAATTGTACAGTACTTACTATACAAGTACTGTACTGTAAGTAAATATACTTCCACTTCACTGCTGATTATGTAACACTGTGGAGGTAAAATAGTTCCATATTTTACAAGAACAAAAGCGAAACATTAGAGAAAAGTCTGATAAAAGAAATGATTGTTTGTCTCATAAATAACAGTTGTTGATTGTTTATTGAAATTTGCTGCTGAGTGAATCTCACTCAGATTTAATAATAATAATAATAATAATAATAACTTATTCTGATGGATTCTGGTGTATATTCTCCTCCACGTGCAGCTTCAAACATCAGCTGATAATAAAAATGTTCATTACTACTGACAGTAGCTGATCAAACACTGTTTTAACTGCTATAATTAAAGCAGTGTGTGTGTGTGTGTGTGTGTGTGTGTGTGTGTGTGTGTGTGTGTGTTCATTCAGAGTAGAAACCAGCTCAGAGATCTGAAAAAAAAACAACAGGAAAACAGAAACATGCAGGACGACAAGACACGGAAGTATATTTGAACTTGTGGTCTTGTAGACTGAGAGTCTGGTTGTGTTGTGGAGACTCTGTCTGCGTCTAACGGACTGAAACACATCGTTTTATCTGAAACCAGCTACGAAAGCTGAGAGAAGTCGTTTTCCACGTTTTCCAAATGTGATCGTTAAGAATGAGTGTAAAGGTGAGTCACAATTATATGAACAAATACTCTGTATTAGGACTTGATGCATTATTAATAACATCATTATTATTATGTTATTTAAATTGTAATCAGTTGGTAAGTTATGTGTGTATGAACATGTATAGATGAGTAAACATACATAAGTATTCTTTAGCTCATAATTATGACTAATTACAGAGCAGGTTGGGTAACAGATTGTATCTAACTTGTGTTTGAATTAAAAGAAATGTAGAAACTAACTTGTGATTGGTTTTGATAACTAAAATAAATAATATACTGCAGTGAGATTAATAATCCTAAAGTAATCAATAATATAATCAGGTTAAATTATGCTATTATGCTAATTAAAATTGCAAAGTAAACTGTAAAGAAAAGTATTTAAAGGAATGTTACCCAACGCTGGTGGATACTCTATAAATCAAGACATTATATTTCAGATATATTGATGATTGTATTGTTTGTGTGTGTGTTTAAATATTTGTCTTGTTTATTTATGTTTATGTTATGTGTCATAATGTAAAGAAAAGCTGCTGTAGCTAATGAGGATCCTTAAAAAAAAAACTAAAACATGAGCAGCTCCACAAACTTCAGCTCCTCAGTTAAACAGCAGGTTAGTTCCCGTTTGTGCATCCAGGGGGCGACATGACGCTGGGAGACGGTTTCCTCTCTACTGGTGTGTTACACAGCAGACTGGTTTCTGCACTTTATTACATGTGTCAGGTTTTTTTGGGTTTTTTTTTTTTTGCAGGACATGCAAACAACCTCAAAAATCTAAACCTGAGTGATCAAACAAACAAACACACAGAAAGAGAAACTGCAGACGCTGAAACCTGCTGCAACAAATAAATCTGTCAAACACATCGAAACACACTGAAATATACAACAGTAACATAAACACTGTTTCAAACTATAAAAACAAATGTTTGGCTATGATGATGCTCTTATTTATGCTTTATTGCAGTATGGACGTAATGTTCAATGTATAATAACACTGTAAGATCTTACTCAACTACTGTACTTCACTACAATTTTGAGGTATTTGTACTTTACTTGACTATTTCCATGTGATGCTACTTTATACTTCCACACCTCTACATTTCAGAGGGAAATATTGTACTTCCTACTCCACTACATTTATTTTAACAGCTTTAGTTACTTTTCAGATGAAGATTTGACATAAATATAATATATTTTAATATTCTAACTGTTGTTTAAAATTTCTGCTCTTTGATTTTTTTTTGATTTTTTTTTTGTCTAAATTTCACGTAGAGTCAGTGTGTGAAAGGTGCAACATAAACAAAGTGTAATATTATAATAAAAAAAAACAAATTTGGCTCCATGTGATGAACTACAATATTAAAATAGGGATAAAAACAAACAGTATAATATACTATAATAATATAAAAGAAGCCAGTCTGCATAATGAGTACTTTTACTACTTTCTCTATTTTTACTTAAATAATATTTTGAATATTTTGAGTATTTTTACAGTATTTTTACTTTTACTTACGTAAAGAATCTGAGTACTTCTTCTAAAATCAGTACTTTTGCTCTTAATTTACTTGTTTTCATTTTCTATTTTTGACCTTTTGGATCATTTGGGACAGTATAGATGTTGTTATAAATATTTTACACATGATAACATCATAATATTTATGATGAATTGTCATTTTGTTTTATTTGTAAACTGATAACTGCAGCATTAAGCGAGAAAGTGTGCAGGAGTTTTTCTCCTTTTTTAAAAAATCTGAAATTAAGATTTAAAACAACATTTTTAAGGCCTCAAGCTTTAATAATAAAATGAAAATAGCTGATTGCAGTTTTTCTGTCGTTATAATGTACGTAATGTAAACTACGACCACAAACACACAGAGAACGTGCTGAACGTTACTGTTTCATGTAAGTAGAAACTAAACGTCTACTGTAGAAATTTATTTATTTAACCTGCTGGATCCAAAGACAGATGATGTCACACCCGTTACGTTTGATTGACAGCTGGACTCCAGGAAGCAGACCTCTCCAGTTTCTTCAGAGTCAATAAACTGGTTTCCACTTTAATAATCTTAAATTTAACCTGTGAGAGGTTTTATGCAACGACCACGTTTCAACCGAGCGATCTGATTGGTCGAACGCGTTTCGATCATGACGTCTGGACGAATTTAAATCTGACCGGAAGTTTGAGCTCAGTTTATCATTTTACTACCGATTCTGTTTATAACTACACCACTTTTACATTATATTTTACATTTTTACACACATACATGTACACACACTGTTGCTTCTTTTTACAGAAGTTTAACACTAAAGGTTTACCTGCCATTCATCATTTTTACTGGTTTATCTAACTATAATATTATTATTTAGTGAAATTGTCACCTTTCTTACTTTTACTGATATTTTAAGTGTGGCGTCAAGTATTGACTATTAACTTTTTGGCCATTCTACACTCGATAATTGTAATTTACAACAGAATTCAGCAAACCTGAGGTGATTTATTCAACAAGGAAAAATTCTGTCTAAATTTTGGACGAGCAGACAATGCTCTCTTAGAAATTACTGCAGTATCGTCTGATTCCTGCAGGACAAACAATAAGTCCTTCTAACAAAAAAAAGAAGCAGAATAGCATTAAAATCTGGAAGCAATAAAAAATATATACACACTTCTTTTCATAAAAAACTCAAAAACTGGCTTAAATAGAAAAATAAATCCTTGTGAGTCTTTTGTTATCTGTCAAAAATGTGCCTTTTATCTGAAATAATCTATAAAATAAACAAACATTACACATAAAAAGGTGAGAAAGTCGAGGCTGCACGTGCATCAATAAAAATAAATAATGTTTAAGAAAGAGCTGTCGCCACATTTTTAATGTTTTCTGTAAACATGAAGCTTTATTTGTATTCTGTGAAACATTTTTCATTCTCAAAGTGGTTTTTACATGCAGCACGAGGAATTAAAAAGATAAAAATTAAAATAAGAAGTCAGGCTTTGAGATGCATTTTAATGTAAACAATTTTAAAAACCGAATGTTTCCAACAGATTCATAGTTGGAGAAAATAATTAAACTTCTGGGATGTAAAAACAGTTTTTTATGTGGTTATAAAAACAAACTAACAAAAATATTATTGTCTTTGTTTGGTGTTTTTATTAACTTTGAATATATTATGTTTGTAATTTTAATATTTTTCTTTTATCGTTGTTGGTTCTTTGAACAAAAGAGCAAAATACATTGCTGTTGTGGAAGCACTAATATATATATATATATATATATATATATATATAAAATTTTTATATTTAATTTAATTCATATAATCTTACTTGTTAAATGAGACAAATTCATTTCAAAATTTCAGGTGTAAAATCCCAAAGAAGAGAACAAAAATAAAATACACTGTTATTGAACAGAATTTTTAAAATAAAAATAGATACGATGACATTTAAAAATAATCACAGTCATGTTTCACTTTTTAATTGTGTTTTTAAAAAAAATTAATTTCTTGAATTTAATCAATCATTCACTGTGATTAGAATTTTACAATACAAATCACTTCAAAATTCATTTTTATATCTGTTTTTAAAATATTTTATTTTAAATTTAAGACAGACAGAGATAAAAACAGGTCAATTCAACTGCAGCAGTTATTTATCTAATAGTGTAAATAATCAACCAAACACAAGCAGGCACAGTGTAATTACATGTTTACATGTTTACATAAGGCTGATGAGGTCATGATGCATTAAAATAATTTAAAAAAAAAAGAATTTACTGTTCTTTAATCTGCACGCTGAGGCTGCTGCTGTTATCTTTGCACTTTATTCTTTCCTGTATATTTTTCAGTACTTTGTATATATAGATAGATAATTTAAAATGTGATGTAAAGTATTAAAATTAAAAATGGGAAGAATGTTTTAAAGTTGCAATCTAAAAAACTAAAAGTGCTTAAGTATTCATATTTTATGGACAGGTGTCCCAGGTGGAAACGCTGAACATATTAAAACGTGGTACCAGTAGCTCCACCTTGTGGTCATTACTGGTCAGCAGCAGCAGCTAACAGCTTCCTGCTATTTTCTTCAGAAAATACAAATATTCTAGTTAGTTTTAATGGTTATTTTGACAATAATTCAGGTATTTAAAGATTTTAAAACCCATTCGATGAAAATCAAGTTTTTAACCATGTGGTGTTTTTCTAATGTTCTAATGTCAGGAGCGAAATAAGCGACGCGACGCCGCGGCTTTGAAACTGCAGCGTACCGCGTACAGTCTCAAAAACACCGATTCAGTCAGGTGGGATTTCCTACGTCACAAATCTAAGGAACCAACTGTTTATACTTAAAGATAATCATACGCAGAGTCCGATCTACACTGACGAGTAGCAACCCGTCGAGTCCAGCATGTTGCTGTTTAGCAAAGTTTCCGTCAGGACGCTCAGTCTGAGTCGCATCGGAATCGGTTGGCCTGGTTACGTTAGCTTTTAGCTTAGCTAACAGGCCGGCCCGCTAACCACTCTTCTGCTTCAGCACTCCTCACCGCTTCCCGTCGCCTCTGAGCCGTTGTAGTCTGCTACGCCGGTCCGCCGCCGCAGGAGAGCTGCAGTCTGCTAGGCGCCGCTCTAAGCTTCGGCGCTGGAAGTGAGGCGGGTGAGTTGTTGATAAGAAGTTCGGTTGAGTTGCGCCGGTCGTGGTCGTGTTATCCGCACAACACTTACTCACGTTAAGAGAAGAGTCCCTTTACACTCTTTACGCCATAACCGGGAGCCAGAGAAGCCGCTGCACTGCTGCACGCCGCCATGATTATATTTGCATATTCGTAGATTGTGGAATTTTTAATGAGGGAGAAGGAGTAGAGGTCATTTTAAGGATTTTAAAGCGGTAGGCTAATTATACTTTTTTTGCGGAAAAACCTTATCAGACAGACATTATTGTTCCAAGCAGAGACGTGTCTGGAGAGGATCTTTAATAATGAGTTTTAACAGTAATGTAATGCACTCAGCGTGTTATTTTTAATTTTTCTTAAATTAAAAACACATTTCTGCTTGTTTGAGATGATTCCAACTGCTGGTTCCCAGAAGAACAAAATGAAGAATATGTTCGATCTTTGCGCTACAACTGAGAAAATTACACTTGACTCTTGAAAAATAGTTGATTTGTGTTTAATCTGGTGTCATAATTTCACCCAACCAGCACATTTTTCACTTGTTTTATACTTTCTGACTGACAGATTAAACTACAACAGTTATTTCTACTTTTCTTTTTTTGTGATGTTTCAATGCGTCAAGAAAAGCTGAATAAAAAGGTGACATTTATGCCTCTGAGAGCAACGTGCAGAGCAAATCATCAACAGTGAGAGACGCCAAAACAAAGAACAGAAACAATCATGTCAAACGTAGACGTTAATCCTGAACGCATCCCCAGAAAACACCAGTCAGAACTGAAAACCAAAAGAAATACAAACAGGCTTCAGGAAGCGACGGGATCACCTACCTTTCATGGCGTTACCATGACAATAGTACATGATAATGCGTCATCCGCAGCGGCCATTTTGTGTCCTGAAACTGTTTTTTTTTTGTTAACAGTTAATCTGCTCGAGAAAAGTTAAAACTTCCCATCTTACTCGCCGCCATCTTCGCCTTCATCTGTTGGCGAAAGAGGCGACACCTGCCCCAAAACACACCCCGAAAGAGAGAGAGAGAGAGAGAGAGAGAGAGAGAGAGGGGGTGTGTGTGTGTGTGTGTGTGTGTGTGTGTGTGTGTGTGTGTGTGTGTGTGTGTGTGTGTGTGTGTGTGGTTTCATCCCCCCCCCGGCCCCCCCCTCTTCACCCCAACAGGCTCTTTTTCTTTTTGTTCTTTTCATTTTTGTAACCCAACAGCTTCCACACACCCGATGACCTCTGTGTTGATGCTACAGCAGCAGCCATCTTGTTTCATTAGACTGTAGGGTAACTGTGTGCACGTATGCGTGTGTGCATGTGTGTGTATGTGTGTGTTTTGTGGGGTGGGGGGGGGTGTTGTGTGCAGAAGCGTCGTCTATTGTTTGAGTCAGTTCTGATTTGATTAACAGTCCGTTGGTGGTCAGCGCTTCACTGGTCATTAACGGCTGGTTCGACTGAAAATTCTGGCACTGAGCCATAAATGAATGTGTGTGTGTGTGTGTGTGTGTGTGTGTGTGTGTGTGTGTGTATGTGTGTGTGTGTTTATTATCGCTCTAGGGGTGAATATTGATCTGTAGGTCCAACACCAGGGTCCAGAGTAAACTGTGTTAACCATTTTTTGGATGGATTGTCATGAAATGTTGTACAGACATTCATAGTCTGCAGAAGATAAACAACTTTTCTTCTAAAACAAACACATTTAGTTGTTTCAACATAAAAACATGCAGCCTGTTCTGATGTCGGATGTTAAAAAAGGTCAAAGTTCCAAAACCTGAGTTGAACGTATGTATAAATGCTGCCTGCAAGTCAGAAGTCAGGGCTTCAACCGGCTCTCAATGCTTCGTTTGCAACGTTTTTTTCTGCCTTGATGATGAACTGATGTCACACATGCCCATAAACAGCCGTCTGTTCTGTAGCCTTGGTTGCTAAGGTGGTTGCTAAGGTGTTTCCATGTGTTGTTCAGCTCCAACATGTATGGATGGTTATTTGAGAAGTTGACATTTGGAATAAAGAAGGAGAAAAAGAAGTGAAATCCTGCTACTATAGTTTGTTTACGTAGCCTCTGGAGCCGGAAGAAGCTTCCTGAAAGCTGACCAATTAGAACAGAGTGGGCTCATCAGGAGGCGGGGCCTTAAAGAGACAGGAGCTAAAACGGCCTGTTTCAGAAAGAGGCTGAACTGAGGGGCTGCATAAAGGACCAGTAGAAGATAAATAAGGAGTTTTTAACTGGAAATCATGTAAAGATATTCCAGTAGAGCCCCAGAATATAAATATAGAGCTGGAAATGTTCACCTTTAAGATAAGTTAACTTTTTTTAGTTTAACTTAAAACAAAAGTTAAACCTGTTTAATAGTGACTG
Organism: Thunnus maccoyii; assembly: GCF_910596095.1. Lineage (NCBI taxonomy): Eukaryota > Metazoa > Chordata > Actinopteri > Scombriformes > Scombridae > Thunnus > Thunnus maccoyii. The sequence goes on from NC_056546.1 coordinate 2,241,444, forward strand.
AGTGACAGGTTGCAATGTGTCCTTGCTGAACTGCAGTGGGGAAAAAGGGTAATGCATTGTGGGTAATGTAGTTGCTAAGTTTTGACAGGGAAGAAGAAAACATGGAATAAAAACATCGATGTCTTTGGTTCCTCTGAGTTGATTTTCACCCCTTTTTTTTTTTTTTTTTAACTGTCCACTGTGAACTCGACAACAAGGGAAATATATAAAGGTTGCATAAAAACACAACGATCACAGTTAACACAACAATACAGAAGACCTGAATGACATGAAAAGACAACACTTCACTGTATAAAACACACACACACTCATGTCACACAATGTTGAACTATTCCTTTAAGTCAACAATCAGTCTTTCGACTCTCTAACTTGTGAACACTTGTGCAGCACGTGGTCTCATCTTCTTACACTAGTTATAGTCGTATTGGTGGGAACAGTAGTAGTATTAACAGTAGTATTAGTAGTAGTAGTAGTACATGTAGTTATTTATAGCATAGAGTGTTGTTGGTCCGTCTGTTTCTGCCCCAGAGGACTCATCTGTTATTTCTTGGCCTACAAATTCTTCCTCTGTTTAGATAAGACATGCTGTGTGTCATCACGCCTTCTGCATGTGTGTGTGTGTGTGTGTGCGCTCACATAAATGAGCAGCAGTGTGTGTCTCGTTTCCCTGAGGCCGAGGTAAAGAACATCTCCATCTGTGTGTGTGTGTGTGTGTGTGTGTGTGTGTGTGTGTGTGTTACTGTCTGGCGTCCATTACTGCTGTCAGGTGGAAACCTTGTATCTCCGGCTGTTTCATGTTCATACTTGAACTGATTGTAACTGAAGTTTTCAGACTGATTCATGACCCTGAACACACCACGCTGCTCCGTCAAACTCTGAATCACTTCAGTTCTTCTTGCAGGAACAATACCAGTGTTGTTGTTGTTGTTGTTGTTGTTGTTGTAAGGTTTAGTAGCTGCTGTCGTCACTTTAGAAATGGAGGTAGTAGTAGTCGTCATGGTGATGACATGCAGAAGTATTTGAATGAATAATACACACTGAACATCAGTGGTTGACAGCGGTGGAAGAAATACTCAGATCTAAGTAAAAGTACATAAGTATTATGAGCTTGATGTAGTTAAAGTATTGCAGTAAAAGTACATAAGTATTATGAGCTTGATGTAGTTAAAGTATTGCAGTAAAAGTACATAAGTATTATGAGCTTGATGTAGTTAAAGTATTGCAGTAAAAGTACATAAGTATTATGAGCTTGATGTAGTTAAAGTATTGCAGTAAAAGTACATAAGTATTATGAGCTTGATGTAGTTAAAGTATTGCAGTAAAAGTACATAAGTATTATGAGCTTGATGTAGTTAAAGTATTGCAGTAAAAGTACATAAGTACTATGAGCTTGATGTAGTTAAAGTATTGCAGTAAAAGTAGTGGTTTGGTCCCTCTGACTGATATATTATTATATATGACATCATTAGATTATTAATAGTGAAGCATCAGTGTTAGAGCAGCATGTTACTGTTGTAGCTGCTGGAGGTGGAGCTAGTTTACACTACTTTATATACAGTTAGCTAGTTTAGTCCAGTGGTTCCCAACCTAGGGGTCGGGCCCCTCCAAAGGGTCAGCAGATAAATCTGAGGGGTGGTGAGATGATTAATGGGAGAGGAAAGAAGAAAAAACAAAGTTCTGATACACAAATCTGTTTTCAGTTTTTGGACTTTTTCTCTAATCTTTGATTTTTGCTGAAATATTGGATCATTTGAACATTTATTGAAATGAAAGCATGTGAGAAGTTTAGAGGGAAAAATCACTATTTGGTGGAGCTGTTAACAACTCATAGACATGTGAAATGTGACCCCGACTACACACTGCTTTTTGTAAGACGTCAAAAACCAAAAAGGTTGGAAACCACTGGTTTCATCTTTAACAATGTGTTGTATTTTAAAAGCTTGTTATATTATCCATTGTGTCAAATCTTCATCTGAAAAGTAACTAAAGCTGTCAAATAAATGTAGTGGAGTAGAAAGTACAATAAGGTTGCATTCAGACTGAAAACAACTCTGCATTAAAATAATACAATAAAACCTCAAACCTCCATGGGATCAAATCGATAAAGTTTGATCTAATTTTAGCAGCACATAGGGGGGGGGGGGATCAGTACAGAAATCATTAGCGGTGATGTGATCTGATTAGAGCTGAAGTACAGATGATGAAGTGACTCAGATTCAGTCCGACAGCTGCAGCTTTTATGATAAATCTGCATGTTTTACCGCCACGTTTCCGGCGTATTTATTGTCGCTTTTGGTTAAAGTGGTTTGTCTTGAGTGTGTGATCATGTGACCCGGTCTGTGAAACTGATCTCCTGCTGCGGCTTGTTATGATTATTAACCATCAGACAAGACGGGAAATTACTTCACTGTTTCCATACTGTCTGTATCTGCATTAATGCTTTTTTTTATTGAGCAGCAGGTGTGTGCAGGATTGTGTCTTTACATGCTTCTATCTGTGTGTAACTTCATGCATATTAATATATTTTCTGTAGTGTACGTGAACAGTAATAATACATGTTAGCGTGCGTGTCCTGTCTCTGTGATTGAGCTCTTCCCGTCCTCTGATTGTCATGGTTTCCAGATGTCTGATTATCAGTGAACGCCCCCTCTGCTTCTGATGACTCATCAGTTACCGGGTAGACTGTAAAACTCAGCCTGTGTTCAATAAATACGCACGTTTATCTGCAGCATCAGTTAAACAATCCTTCGGCCACTTCAGCCGCAGTGACGTCGGGTTGCGTTTCTCCAAAAGTTGATTCTGCCTCAACTTTCAGGCCGCAGTCCGGTGCGGCGCTGCTGCAGCCAAAACGCCTGCAGCTGAAACGCACTGGTGTTTCTGCCGCGCTGCCTGAATACAGCCTCATAACAGCACATTGATATAAAAATGTGTCAGTTTGCATCACTTTATGAACCGCTGCCATCTGAAAACCTCCACTCTGAGGTCTTAACAGGTTCTTGAGCTTTGTGACAGTACAGGAAATACAAGTAGCCACTTGACTGTTTGCAAATACCACCAGTACAGGTGTTGGGATGGATTCTCCACCAGTAAGAGCCTGAGAGGTGAAACCTGCTGCTGCTTGTTAGGCTTCACTGACTCAGATGAGCATATCAACCATTTTTATCCTCTTCTCTCATCCTGACGATGGTGTCCAGACAGTAAGACGACACAGCGTTAACATCCAGTCCTTCAGTTCTCCTGCATAAACTAGTTTACATGCCTCAACAGTGAGAGAAAAGAGCAAAACTTGTTATTTATATTACACTTTACACACAACACAGTTGATCCAAAGTGATTTACAGCACAGACTGAAGAAAACAGAACAAAAGAAAAGAGACAAATAAAAATATTCAAATTATAAAAAACAGAAAATCCAAGTAAAAGTGCAACAAAATGATGACAAAACAAATATAATCAATCACTCATAAAAACCTTGTATCTCCAAAATAATATTGAACTTCTTTTATCACATCGACCAATCAAACTTCTGAAGAGAAGTCAAACATTAAACGTCTTTCCTCAGATGAAACGACTTTAAAACCTGATCTGGAGATAGAAGGTTTTCCATTGACAGTGATGACATGTACAAACATATATAAGCGTCGATCATGAGCTGCCTTTAATCTGCAGCGCGGCTCTTTCCTGTATTACAGCTGATTAGTTGCTGCTTTTGCTTCCTGCAGCACTTTGTAACCGGAGACGGAGTCGTTGTGGAAACTCGTGACTGTAATTACACCCAAGAAACACGCCGACGTTCGACCGTCGGTTTCAAGCCGCAGACGCATTAGGTTGCGTTTCACTGGAGGCTTTATGAACTGAAAGGTCGCAGTTTGTTGTTAGAAAATGTTTGAATATGTTTATTGAAAACAGCTTGTAAAATCCTGATCAGTAAACCACAGTAAATCCCTGCGGGACAGATGGTGATATTAATGCTCTGGACTGGACGCTGGCTGGCGGAGCAGAGACGCCGTCCTGCCAAAAATATACCAAACAGCAGAAACATGACCAAGAAAACCTGAACTGGTAAATATTCATGATCTTATCATCAGAAGACTTTTTTATTTATCACTACACATTTATTTCATGATCACAAGAAAACACCATAATTACTGACATTTCACTTGAACATAGTTTGGATCTGAGAAAAGTGATTAAAAGCTCCAGAATATCTACTAAATGGACCTCAAGGTGAGACTGTTCAGTCAACTTCTCTCTGAGGTTAAGAATGAACTTTAAAGCTCAAAATTTTAAGCCGGCATGAATGAGAGAAATCCTTAAAATGCTCAGAAAAAAGAAAAAAAAAATGGAAATTTGAATATTTACAATTTACAACTGTGCAACTCTGTCTGCTGATGAAGATCATGTGATATGATTGAAAGCTCCAGAATGGTTTGTCAATGTTTTGTCAACAACAGCGATTATCTTGAGATCAAAAGCCGAAAATTTGCTTTTTGCAGCTTCTCTAATGTGACAGTTTGCTGTTTTATATGATCATCAGTTGAGTATATTTGGGTTTTTCAGACTGTTAATCATGAAAATCAAGCAACATGAAGGGCTGTTAGGGGTCTGAGCGCTTTTCTCACTATTTTCTGACAACTAAAGGATTAATTCATTCATGACATACCAGTAATAAGAGAATAAAATTGTGCTGAAAACAGATTTTATGTCAACATGATAAAAAACATTGACTCGAGTGAGATCATCAAAAACTACCTCATGTTTTAATAAATAATAACTGGTCAGTGTGAATGTGTGTGAAATGAAAGGTACATCATGTAGAAAGTCTGTGACATTTTGACTGGAATTAACATATCAAATATGATCGTATCTAGTTTGATTCAAACTGCCTGACAAGCATCTTATAAAACATAAATGTTACTGTTGGGAAACACTTCCTGTTGCATCTGTACATTACAAGTATTTGCTAAATCAACCCAGTAACAGTGGAAATGTTAAACAGTTCTACATACGTCACAATTTACATTCACCGCCGGCAGGAAAACCTTTAATGTCATGACGGTAATGAAAGAAGGAGGTCAGAGCGGTGGATGAGTCAACTTCCATACAGGAGACCAGTCACAAACCTGCAGTTAACGTCTCTTTATTAACCTGCATCAACTGTTTTAGCTGCTATGTTTAAATTGTTGCCATGAACAGATGTTGTAGGAAGTGAGAATTTAAAATACACCGGTATTGAATGTCATCTGAGTTTCCCAGAATATTAAAAGCATCTGGTTGGATGAACGTGTGATTATTTTAAAAATGAGGATTCGTCTTTACGTCGTCTCCGGTCGAAGCATCCTTGAGCCGAGTGTTCGGAGCGTCACAGTGTGAATGTTTCTGTTTGAACCGCCTGACTTGTGATTTGACAGTAAATCCTTTGCAGACAGATGTTGACGTCTGTCTGAACCGACTGAACTTTTCTTAAATAATGCCGCAGATCAGATCATGACAGATGACGGCTGTTGGTAACTGATCCTAAATATGTAAACTCTTAACCTCTTGGTGTTTTTTTTTTTTTTTTATATACTTTGCATGCTCTATAAAAAAAGGTTTGCTGTTTTGGGGTTCTGTGTCATCTTTTGCAATTCAGACAAAATACCACATTTTCCTTTTTGGGATTATAAGAAATACTGAATTTAAGAATGTGCATCCCATCAGAATGAACAGGTTTTAAGTTTTACCAGGTACATTTTTGATTGAATTTGTATTAAAAGGATGAGTTCACCATTTTTCAAGTCTGTCTTAAACTAACAGTCAGGAGCCCTAAATGAACATTAAAGCTGTTTTTCTTGCTGTAATCATTCCTCCTGTTCATACTGAACATTAGAAGATCCCTTCATAATGCACTAATCCTAATATGAAGCTTCAGCGTCCAAATGAGTCAAATCAAGTAGATATCTTTCAACGTTACAGTCTTTTTAGTGCCAAAGTTCCTCTTTTTGTCACTATACTTCCACCTGCAGCTCAACAGGGAAACACTGTCTGATGCTAAAAAGACTGTTAATGTGTCAGATATCCACTTGACAGACTCATATAAGCTTCACATCAACTTTTAAATGACTGTGTGGACACACTGTGGATTTCGGCCTCCATCACTTCCATTGAAAGCACATTTTAAGGGGGATCATTAAGTCCGGTCCTGCTGCTCGCTCCCGTTCGACTCTGCTGAATCTGCCAACAGAGAGCAGACTTTGCTGTGAACACATGCTCTGTGTGTTCATGGCTGCATGTGACATTTTTTTTTTTTTTAAATATACAGCCTGTGATCCAGATGTGTCTCTGTGGGATTTGCACCCAGGAGGTCAGGCATTAATGTACACTGAGACCCAGAACAAGACGCAAGTGGAAAAATACGGCAGCTACGACAGACTGTGTGCTTTTTTTTTTTTCTTAAATCCAAATGCGAAGAAGTGTAAATGGTCAGGATTTGTTTGTTTGTTTTTAGACACCAAAGTAGTCAAAGAGATTTCTGAAACTGCAGAGGAAGCATGAAATCCTTCATCTCCAACATTACAGTAGAATCACCCAAAGTTGGATTTAAGAGGTTTCCCTGGTAGTAGTAAGCTGGTCGGGTGGCGAGCGCCACTCTGGATTACTGCTGAGCGAAGCAGTTGTGAGACAGATCGTATCAGCATCAGCGGAGGTAGGTACGTACAGTAGGTCCGCAGGGTTAACGGCTTTAAGCCCCTCTGATGTGTTTTCAATCAGATGGAAACTAAAGAGGCAACTGAGAACAGCGGATAAAAGCAGAGAACAGACCAGACCAACCAAAGAACACAATGTTCTCTGCTGGTTTCACAGACGTGATGAAACTGGGACATTAGAGAAGAGCAAAGAGCAGACGCAGAGTGGAGTTTTTCATTTTCTGTTATTGGAAAAAAAAAAACCAACACAAATTTAGCTTCAGACCAGTTGACATTAGGCCTGCGTCACATTAAAACCCCTCCAGTGCTGATACAGCCTATTTGTCCTTTCAAGATGTTTTTTTTGACATTTTGCTTTTATTTTTAACAACGGAGGCTGAGGTTACAGTACATGGTGGCGTATTAGACCGCTAGTCCACCAGGATGACAACAAACTGTCACTATGAAGCAGCATCTCAGTGTCTCAGTGTGTCATCATCATCAGCCTGACTTCATCCTCCTCCTCCTCCTCCTCCTCCTCCTCTAACGTCTCTGCTAACTGTGATAATCACAGATTAAAAGGGTTTACTGAAACGCTTTCATAAAGTTCAGAGACATGAAAGAAACAGCTTTAAGGATAGTAAAAATCAAAGCAACAGAGAGAAATATAATGAGCTTCTGATGGCATCACTATTATTTTCTCAGACTTGACGAAGCTCCTCTAGAAGCACAGATGACATTGGATAATATTCCCTCTAAAACAGTCCACATGAAAAATGTGGGTCCAAAAACTAGTAACATAGTGACTGTTTGCAGGGCTAGTTGGTGAACTGCTGTAGCTAGCAAGCTAACAGATAACGCAGTCTAAGCTAATCAGACAAAATAGCTGCTAGAGCTTCTCTCTACTCTTCTGTTTTCTCCTCTTGGCATTTTGCTCACCATTGCACACAGTTTTGTTCAATAAAAACATATTGAAGAGGGAAAATAAAGCTCTCCGAGCCGACAAGTTCAGTTGCCAAACTTGCTCATTCGTTAGCTTAGCTGCTAACGGGACAATAACTTCACACAGTTTATGTCACATCCTGCCAGGACATTATGTTATGTTTGGACACTTTGTGTTTTTGTTCTTTTGAATTCCTTGGTTGTCATTGTCCATCAGACTTTTCCTGTTCTGAGTTGGACTTTTTGAAGGACTTTCTGTCATTTGGGTTTCCTTTGTTGGTCGGACTGTGCTCGTTGTGTTTTTGGTTTTCTGGTTTCCCTCGTTAGCCCTCGTTAGCCCTGCCTTACTCCCACTGTCTTTCCCAGCCAATCACTGCCAGCCTGCCCTTGTGTCTAGTCACCTGTCCCCCGTTCCCTTATAAGTCCAGTTAGTGTTTAAGTCTTGGTTTGGGAAGCAGTCTTTGTTCTGTTCTGTCCTCGGCCACTTCGAGAATAAAGAAGATTGTCGTCGTCTCTGCATTTGGGTCCATTCCTGCTACTCACCATGACAGTTTATTCAAAAGACGTATTTGTACGATCGACACCTGTCTCATAACTATCTGTTAACCAACGTCTCTTTTGTTGAACAGTTTTTACTCTGATAAAAAGGAGGTTAAATGAAAGTGAATGCTAACACAAAGCTAATAAGCTACGATAGCCAGCTCCCCGTTCCCTCAAAAGGTCAGCGCTGTCGAGATGGTTTGCTATTGGTCAACAAAATGTATCTGCAGGTCAAAGTTCACCAAAATTGAACTTGATGCGGAAAAAAATTACTTCACTCCTGCAAGCAAATGCAAGCATAATTGCAGCGATTGCATTGGAATGAACTGAATTTGCTGCAAACTTTCGCTGTTTTTAAATCGTGGTGTGTCCACGTAGACTTTAGCAGACGTTACCTGTGACGTCACTTTTATTGAGTGAAGGAGGGTTTAAGGGCTCAAAATCCAATCCAATCAACTTTATTTATATAGTATGATTTTAACAAACAAGGTTTCCAAAGTGCTGCACAGCAAGATAAAAACCACAATAAATAGCACATCAGAACACAATAAAACGAAGGACACAATAGGATAAAATCAAATAAAATAAATAAAGTGCACTGCTCACACAAGATGCAACACGCTACATGGTGTCAAAAGAAGAAGAGGTGGGTTTTAAGAAGAGATTTAAAATGAGACTGTCTAATGTGCAGCGGCGATCCATTCCACAGTTTTGGAGCTGCAACAGCAAATGCTCGTTCACCTCTGAGCTTTAGCCTCGCTTTAGGCAGCGTCAGGAGCGGCTGGTCAGCTGACCTGAGAGAGCGGCGGGGTGTGTAGGGGTGCAGCAGCCATTCAAGGCTTTAAAAAACAAATAAAATAATTTTAAAATGAAACCTAAAATGGACGAGCAGCCGGTGAGTGAAGCTAAAATGAAGGTGAAATGTGCTCATACTTGCTGTGTGCCAGTTAAAAGACGAGCAACAGAGGATGCACTAACCCACATATAAAGTGCATTGCAAAATGTTGTTTGAGGAAAGGGACAACATTTTATGAAATTACCTGGACAGAAACATCTCTTTGGACAGTAAAGTGTGAGGTTGATATTTCAGACTGTTTATATTTTAATGAACTGGAGTATTGCTATTTTACACTCCCAGTACCTTTAAACCAACTCAACATATTTGATTTATGTGATTTTGTCATTATGAGAGAAATAAATACAAACATGAGCAAAATGAGTGCTTATGATTGAAAGGAACATTTTCTCCTTCAACGTTTCAACATCTAAACGCGGTGCATTGTGGGTTATTCCCTTGAGTCTGTTGCAGACTTACAAAAAGAGAGGAGAGAGAGGAATGAATGAATGAATGAATGAATGAATACAGTCTTCCTGCTTGAATTTATAAGCTGATGACTAGTAAAAACTCATCTTTATCACCATAAACCTCCTTTAATCTTCAACAGCAGTCACTTGTTGAACATAGATTCAACATTAGAAGCTCATTTCCTGTGTTAAAGAGACATCAGCTACCTTGAATGCATCTCAGATACGTCGCTCTGGCAGGAAGAGACTTTATTAAAGCTGAAAAACATCACAATATATTTACATCGTCAAAATACCTGAAAATATAAAAGTATTATATATATAATTCTCTCATAGAACCTGATCGTGATGCGTGATGAGGATTGAACTGGTTCATCCTGTTTCACACACTCATCTGATCACATGTCATTTTCAATTTCATACATTACATACATACTTTATATAAACCAATTTACAGCCTCAAAAATCATCATCTCACATCACATAAGCTGAGGGATGTCTGGATGAGATTACCGACCGGTCGCTCTCTGCGCTCCGTGTTTGTACAAATTGTAGAACAACAGTTGTTGAACAACAGGAGGTCATGGAAACCTGTTCTCACAGGCCGAAGACGCTGCACAGAAGTAGCGGGCGGTTGGATGGATACGCTGTTGTTTGTCAAAAACTCAAAATCAAATCAAGCTTCAGTATGCGCTGTAATCAGTGTGGCATTGTAATTTCAAAAAATTGAAACTAATACTTGACAGGCTTTACGAAGGAGGTCTGCTGATGTCCTGTTAGTGATTACATCTCCTTCCAGCTTCCAACCTCGTATTTACAACACAAATGATATAATCTGACCACAAGATATGACAAGCAGATGTACTTAGAAAATCAAAAAAAAACTTCAGTGACAAAGATATTTTCCAGTTCATCAAACTCTGATCCAGACAAAAAACTTTAAATCAAAAGAAAAACATCTGAAACATCAGTGTGACTCTGCTGTTGTCTACGTCTCGAGCCTTTAATCGGTCTTCTGGCTGGAAAGCGTTTGAACGCCGCTCGGCTGGTTTTTCCTGGAAGAGGAGCATCGTGTGCGTGTTCGTTTGGAAACGCTGCAGCAGAAATTCATCTCTGCCTAACAGACCATCAACGCACCGCCAGAGGTGAAGTCACTTTTATGGAAATGAGGAGTGGAAGCAGGACGGAGGCCAAACCAGCTACAGACCCACCGACAGCAGCTGTGTGTGTGTGTGTGTGTGTGATTAGTTTATAGTTGAGTGTGTATAAAAGTTAACTGTTTGCTACTTTTATTCATACCATGAACATGTGAAAACCTGGTGTAAAATCCATTAAACCAGGTGTTCAAACTGCTGGATTTTGGCCTAAAAACTGTCAATTCTGACTCAAACAAAAACACAATAAACTTAAATTTGATTTTTTTTTTTTTTAAACAACTTAAATATGCTATTTTTATTGATTTGTTAAGTCATTTCCATTTTATTTCAATATTGTTGGACAAAAGATGCATTTTGCTCTTAATACAACAGACAATTGCGGGTTTTTTTTAATGGGCTTTTCTTGCAAAACCATAGTGTCAATATTCACTTATCATTGATAATTTGACTATAAGCTGAATTAATAATTACATGAATCAAAGCAGCATTAAAACACAACAAGCACAGATTAAGAACCATGAAGGTCGACACCCTCCGACCCTCAAAACCAGCAGCAAACAGACTATTTTCCTGATTAATTAATTAGCTGTCTGGTCAATAAAATAACTCAAACGATTATTCGATTAACAATATAGTTGGTGATTAATTTTCTGTCAGTCACCACAGCTCTAGCACTCCTATTATGTGTGTCAATGCAGGATTCACTGCTGTAAATTAGAGTCAACAGTATGAACATCATTGATTCACTTATTGATCTATCAGAAGACGATAAAATGTTGCCATGGTGACTGTATTGTCTCATATAGATGCAGCAAATTTGGACAATCAGCTGTAAATCTTTAGGAAATAAGAAACTGTTGCATACAGCATTTTAAAAACCAAATATATAACATAGTTAAATATGTGCTCATCAGTGACGTTTTTATAGAACGACTAACTTGTTTATTGTGTTTTATGTTTGTTTGTACAAAGTGTTGTGATACATGAGCAGTTTTTCTTCTTTTATATTGATTACTTTACTTTGCATAACATTTTTAGCCAATTTAGTCATGTTGGGACTACGAGCGCAAATTAGCTGTTGAGCTAACGACAGCACGATTATGTTGTTGTCTTTAAAATGTTGATGTGATTAATTTGCATTGTTACCTACAAATAAAGCAAACAAAATTAATTCAAGGCCATTACTCTGCAAAACTTGAATTATAACGAACTGGCAGCTGCCAAACACCTCACTGACACTTTAAGTCATTAATATATTCTGCTTTGAATAATAATTTGTGTTTTTGCACAAAAAAAGTTCAATTACTTCATGAAAAATTCTTAAAAACGACATCTCCTTCTCCTCCTTCATTTAAAAAAAAGATCCAGAATCTCTGAATCTGTAAATATTGTTTCATTTCTATAGTTTTGGACACCAGATGTTGTAAAGTTCATTCTCAGTGTTTGTTCACTGGACGCTTCAAGTTTCCACATCACACTTGTGTAAGCTGCATACTGGACTGCGATTGGCTACAAACTAGTTGTGATGTCACAAATCCTGCTCGTGGGTTCACGTGTTAAACTGAGATTTAAGGTGAACTCAGAGAAACTTTCCTCAAACTCTGCACAGAGACGAGATCAAACATCCAACTGCAGGAACAAGAAGAGAAACATGTTTTTGACTTGAGGGAGACTTTTCTTGGTTCTCAGTTTATTCCTCGTATGCTTCAACGTCAGTCACCGTCTGCACACAAACGCTGGTTTACTCACCGACTACACAAACTCAATCTAGCTGCTACAGTGGAAACCTGCTTCTCTTCCAGTTACCTGCCTGAAACAGACTTAATTAATATAAATACAGTATGTGACAGTGAAAAAGTAGTAAAACATCCTGTTAATGTTCATTTGGGCCTGAACAAACTGAGGCAGAGTCGTAGTCCCAGGTCTGCCTGAGGGTCAACCTTGTCCAAATAAATAAATAAATAAATAAATCTATATATTTGGAAGTGTAGCCAATTTCTGGCACCGCTGTCTTATTGCAAAGGGTTTTTACTTCTAGCAGAACAAGCTTTACAGTAAAGGAAGCAACTAGCAAAACCTCAAAAAGTAGCCTCTACTCCCACATGACCCTTGAGGATCAGGGTCGAACTGGAGGGAACCTTGAGCTCAGGTTCAGTTCTTCATTTTCAGCGAAATTTGTTCATAATTTGCCATCATAAAAACCTGCATCCACACTCTTACTGTAGTTGTTTTAGTTAGGATTGTGACGTCAGCTTGTCTTTGAAAAGCAGTTTCCTGCAGCCGGCACATAAAGTCAGAATCAAGGAGTTTGACTTGGTGTTGTGGTGCATAACAGTCAAAAGATAGTGACATGGGGGGTTTAGCAGGAACTGACCCAAATGCAGAGTTGACAGAAATCTTCTTTTAATAATGCAAAGGTCAGGACAACACAGGGTGAAACCAAACAGAACCAATGATCCAACAGAGACCGAACAGAAAACCAGGACTTAAAGAGTAACTGAACTAACGAGGAGATGAGGTGCAGGTGGGGAGATGGGAGAGAGGGAACAGACAGGGAGCCGATTGGCTGAGGGAAACACAGGCAGCAGGGCTGATGAGTCCAAATGCAGAGCAGGTGTTGAGGAGGACATGAACAACAGAAAACCAAGAAAACACAACACTCTAAATACAACTCACACCAACTCGTCCAAGAACCACCACGAACCTAAACCCAAGTATACAACACGCCAGTCTAAACAAAAGGCAGTCCAAACCCACCACCCAGATATAACAAGAAAACCCACATGACCAGAAGGACTAAACAGAGGTGCAAACCAGAGGGGTTGAACTATGAAGCAAGTTCAACATATTCAGGCTCGTGATCAGAGATATCTGGTATCACGACGGTGGTTATGAACTCTCTTTGTTAACTCAGACTTTCTGCTTCAGGCTCTGTGCGCGTCCACATAAAAGGGGGGGATGTTCGGCGCGTCATTTGACTCTTTTTTCCGCACAAAACGGACCAATCATGTGCCGCTTACCTCAGTCAGGAGGAACAGATCATTATAACGGAGAGATATGAATAATATAGATACATTATCACAGCAAAAAGCAACACTGTTGCTGCAAATAAGGCAAAAGAGGAATGCTGGCAGAAAAATGCTGATCGTGTAAATTCTTTCATAAAAAAACAAATTCATTCATTTATTAATTACGTAATTAGTTTATATACATAGCTCTTAAACTTTAAACTTGATGCAGCAGGTTTAAACATTATACTCTTGAAGTGCATTCAGGTCTGACTCTGTCCTATAATGAAGGATCAGTGGAAATCACTTTAGATTTTGGCCAAATCAAAGTGAAATTAATATTATAGATTGAATATTATATCTGTGATAAATACCAATAGCAATCTTTTTATTTGTTCGAAGTATTTTTTTAAATTTTTTTATGTGAAATACAATTTGATATATTGTAACAAAATCCCGTCCCACCAGTAACCCAAACCTCTCGCACCATTACACATTTACAACATGACATAATCAATGTTCTAATAGCTGCAGAAGCAGCAGTGTTAAACTGACTTTGCAGCAAATCTGATAGTTAGTGAAAGGACGGCGCTTTTTATTGCCGATTTAAGCCGAAACTCGGAACATAACCTGCTCCGGACCAGGTTATGTGTGCGGTATAAGTTACCATGGTGATGTAGCAGGTTAAAAGAGAGACACCTTAGTGACTCACTGTGGCCGATTGACGATGTTGATTTTTCTCCAGCTGGCTGAGGAGACTATTATGTGTGCAAGCATAGATTGTACTAAGTATGATCAAGAAAGACAATATATGAAGGAAGAACTTAGGAAGACTGGAGTTGAGGAGCTCCGCAGGCTGCACTTCACTCGCTCCGGTTGGATCCACATGGAGAGCCGGGTCTAACGTTAGCTGAGAGGCTAGCGGAGCGTTAGCCGCAGCATGTCTGGAGGGAAGCACAGCCAGCTAGCCTCTGCTAGCCTCCCAGCTAACGTTAGCCCTGGCTCTGCATGTGGATCCAACCGGAGCACCGAGCCCCGGTTTGTTATTCAGGTTAAAGTGGGAAGAAGCAGCGGGTCTGACGGGCAGCTGAGTGAAGTGCAGCCTGCGGAGGAAACACCGGGACCGTCAGAGGGAAACAGTTCGTGGAGGGAAGCGCAGTCAGGCGGCGGAGGAGATGGCGACATATCGGCCTCTTATAATCAGCAGAAACAGCCGATGCCGATATTTCATTTTAGAGCTATTATTGGCCGACACTGAAGACATGCCGATAATATCGTGCATCCCTACTTTATATAGTATAAAAACAGTATAAATGGAAAATGACCAATAATTGTGTTCAATGTGATGGTTGAACAGGTGTGCAGATGATGACGATGATGAAGTCTATGTCTCATTTAGGAATGAATCTTAAACTTGGGTAATTTTCTGGCAACAACAGGGTTGAACAAACAGCTTGTGTCCTGGAGAATCGACCCACTGACTGAACAAGAGAAAAGCCTATAAAGAGGTTTGACCAGGCGTGACCGCCGCCCCGCCGCCACCCCGCTCTGGACCAGCCCCCGACGGAGAGAGAACATGATCACAGGACGAGCATGACCGGGCTTTCAGCTCACAGGTCAGATTTACTCCTGAACCCCTGGATGTAACAGCTCTGTCTCTATAACAACCTGAACACAGATAAAAGATAACTCTAACTACTATTGTGTGATTTATTTTAGTGGCATATACATTTCTCAACACCTTCTACTGTCTTTATTTGTCTTCTTCGTCGGCTCATTAAAGGGTTGACAGGTTAAAATCTGGATGCTTGCTTTAGGTTTAAACTTTCTGTGACTTTTTATTCATATCTGTGTTCCCAAAAGTATCACTACATGGATCTGTGCATCTCTTCAGAGGCTTCAGACAATCTAAAGGATAAACTTTCACGACTCTTAGCTATCTCAATATCTCCTCCTTGTTCTTTCATGTCTTTACTGAACCACAGGGGTCCCTAATCCAGGAAGAGTTAACCTCCTCCTCTTCTGTCCAGACAGCAGACAGATGAACAGGCACCAATTAGGCAAAAGAAGAGAAAGGAAGAAAGGAAAAGGAAAGGAAGCTGACAGAGGGGAGAAAATGGGGGCAAAGGTCAAACTTAATGCAATATAACGCTAAGAAACTAAACAAAAAGGGCTGGTAGAGAAAGTCAAATTGAGAGAAAGACATACAAAGAGAAGAGTAGAAAAAAAAGCGGCAGAGGTCAAGCTAAACGCCTCGCAACGCTAAGTGACTCAGCTGAAAGAAAAGTAGGAAAAGTGGGAAACGGCTGAGGAGAGAAAGTGTTGGCTAGAGGCCAGATAGACCATTAGTAAAGTTAGTCAGCTCAGTGTAGCGTAGCGACGATACGCCTTAAAAACTCTCACATTTCACTCGCTTTACAATCCTGCTTTTAACCTCCTTGGTAAAGCCGTGTTGGCACACCTCGTTTCCAGTTCAGAGAGGAAGAAAAACTTAAACCGGGAGGTAAAAGAATTCATGTGGGTTCGACCTCGAGAGAAGAGATGAAAAAGCTTCAGTTCACTGATACAAAACAATATTACTGAGATGTTGATAAGAGGACTAACTGGGTTCTCTATACAGTTGTCCAACAGTACTGAGTGGTTTCATACATCATCTACTGATCCACCTGCATGTTAAACACTCGATAACTTTAAACCAAAGCTGTTGCAACGGGAGGATGACAGGCTGAGCTGAGGGATGAAATATCCTCTGTGCTCCTCAATCATTGAACTCACGGTTCAACCCTGAGGAAATAACAGGAAATGGTCTGTAACAGACGTGGACATTCAGCCCCCCGGGGGGGGGGGGCAGAGAGATGAAGGTGAGACAAAGATACTGTGTGAGGAGGAAAAAATCCTTCTCTGAGTCATAACTCAGTCATTATATCTGATGTCCAGCGCCAATAAACCTCCATAAATCAGTGTTAGCATGACAGCTTACAACTTTCAGCTTCTTTTATTTATTTTTACAGCTTTTATGGGGCCTTGCTCTCCTGATACTGTAGTTTTATTTATTTATTTATTTTTTTGTTGGTATGCTGGTGTTAGCATGTTTCCATCTATGAGGTTAGCAAAAACATTTTGTAGTAGAAGGAAAAAACTTGAGATCCATAAATCTACGTAGAAATCGGAGAAAAAAAGGCTTCAGAACTTTCCTGAGGATCATCATGTTTAAGTTTTCTTTAGTTAGTCGTCTGTACATCATGTTACACTGCTAACAGCTGATTCAGCAGTACCTACCTGCAGCTGACAGCTTTTATGGGGCCTTGCTCTCCTGATGGTTTTTATTTTTTTCTGTCCTCATGTTGGTCCTCAAATAGGCCGATATGTTGGTGTTGGTGCATTTTGTAGTAGAGGGAAAAAACTTAGAGATCTACTTTAACCCATAAGAACCCATTTCTCCTTAAAGGAAAATTATGGGGAATATAAAAAAGACCAAATGGACCACAAGGAACACATTTCTGAACTTTATTTTGAAATTCTACCTTCAGTGTCAAAGATCTGTAATGTCACATATATGTTATAATATATTATTTCCCTAACTTGTTTTATATCAATTTGTTCAAGAAACAGTCAGAACAGGTTAAATGTAATACAGGACGTCTTATTAAAGCATCAGAATTGTTAAATGGGTTGAAACCTTTAAAATAACTAGGTTCACAGATTCACACATGGTCACATGACTGCACCAGGATGTTCAGTCGATGTCACTGAGGGACTTCATGAGTTCAAATCAAGGATAAAGCTGTTATAAAGAATTTCCCAGAACATTGAAAGGGGTTGGTAACACCTGTGTCAGCATGGGGTTCTTATGGGTTAAAATACAAAGACGTTGCTTGAGATTTAAATGACAGGAGCAGCAGCGTACAGTGCATCTCTAATTATTACATCCCAGAAAAATTACTAATTACTTCCACTTATCCTCTCTCACCTTTTTCTGTGAGGTTTGTTCGTACAAGTGTTTGAAGTCAGATCCAACAAACTCTCTTTGACGTCACAAACTTGAATCTCACTTGTTCACTTGAGGAGGTGAACATTCCTCAGATTTAATTTTAACAATGTTCCCAAAGAGTGAAAAGAAGAATTTGAGGTCGCTGCTGTCAGAACACCAGCAGACACATTAATCAGTGTCAGTAGTTGTATTTAGAGGAGCTGAAACTGTTAGAAAATAAATGAATCCATCAGAGAAACGCTGCACTGTGACAGAAATAAAGCAAAGCACTCGGTGACTAATATGAGAGGCGTCATGTGACAGTCAGATATTAGAGGAGAGAATATTACAGCCTCCAGTAGGTGATGTTACACCGTCAGCTGCAACACAACATGATGCTGAACAGCTGTTTACTACTAATGACATAAACATCATCACATCTAAAAAAAAACCAAACCTGTCAGTTAAACTGGCAGCATGTTGATGATGAACACAATATTAATTTTGCATAACATTTGTCTTGGTTACATATTATGTTTTAGTTTATTTGGTGTCATATTTAAACTCTTCATGACTCGTATGACAGTTTTGAACTCGAACATTTCATTCACACCACAAAAATTCTCTTCAATCACTCGTACGTGCTGCTTAAACCTGCGTTAACTGATGTTTTGTCCACTGACACATCATCAGCTTTTTAAGTTGATATGTTGAACATGTTAGCAAACAGTTGCTTATTTCCACATCCAGCAGTTACGGCGCAACATTATCATTCATGTGGAGTCGTGTTTCTGTCCACCTGGTGAATATAAGTCCAATATTCACTCTCTTTTAGCTCTGTTTTTAACTCTCTACCAACTCCTGAGGGAAATATCTGGCTCTTTAGCTGCTAAATGCTCCACTATGTTCACCAGCTAGTCTACAGCTAACTGTGTCTGTTCTAAGGATGTGCAGAGATCCCAGTATTTGTATTTGTATTCGAATAAAAGTGGAAAGAGGCTTAAAAATCCTGTTTTTGTTTTTATGACACTTTTAATTTTAGAAAATTAAAGTGTTCATGAATAAACTACCTTACGAAGGAGGTCCTCACACCAGGTCTTGAACTGCAGTCTCCCACTTTGCTTGTGTCAGTAGCTCAGCTTTATCTCTGGGGAACACCCCCAACAAATAACTTTTAAAATATTTGTATGAAACAAATATTCGTATAAAACTCACTATTTGTGTTTTGCCAAATAATGTATTTGTATTCAGGCACACCCCTAGTCTGTTCACCGTTTGGTGCTGAGCAGGTAGTGTACAGTGGCTTTTTACAGCTTTTTCTCTGAAAACAGCTGCCTGCTGTGGCCGAAAACGATGCTGTGAGAGCGCTGAGAGTGAAGTAAAACAGTAAAGACAGTTCAACAATGAGCTGAAACTCGCTATAAAGCTCCGTAAAGCTGCAGAGTCGCTGATAATTCTCTGTAGGTTCATCACTACGAGCCACGACCGACACATCAGACATTATTATAAAAGATATCAATTATAGCTGCTTTAAGAACAAAACTTCTCATACGAGTGCTTTCCAGGATGTTTGAATTTCACACCAGCACATAAACCGCTACAAAAAAGACTCAAAAACAAAAAGAACATTCCTGCTGCGATAAATAACTTTTATTATAACATTAAACAATATATGTGGCATGTGATTGGTTGGCATTATTTCACATTTTCTGAAGATAATTTTAAATGACCTCTCTGTGGGAGATGTCATCTAACGGAGGCTGGTGAAACACGGGTGACCATGTTGAGCTTGGTGGACGTGGTGGATGGGGTGGATGGGGTGGACAGGGGGTGGAGGGAGGGGTTTGGTGGGCGTCCAGACTCCCTCCCAGCTTCCTTAGAACAACAGTGTTCTTTGATGAGTGTTGCTGAATAGCGGCCGAGCGGCACGCTGACACCCGGGGCCGAGGAACGCCCGACCGGCCGGGATTATTGTCAAAGCCGACGACCTGTTTGCTTAACCTCCTCACCCGACCCCTGAGGAGAGGTCAAGGTCATTTCACTGTGATTGTACCTTATATGATTACATGTGACAAATAAACCTGATTGATTGGTAGCCGGGCCTGCCCTCCTCCTCCTCCTACTCCTCTTGTTCTTGTCCTCCATCTCCTCTCCTGCTGCTTCCTCCCGCTCTCCCCCCCCCCCGGTCCCATAAAGCTCTCCTCCTCCTGCTTCCCACGCCGCGTCGTTACCTCGATTACATCACACGTCATCAAGCACGCCAGGGATTTGGGCTGGTTGGGTTTTCCCTCATGCCAGATGTATGGGCGGCTATATGAGAGCCTGGGAGTGTGTGTCTGTAATCCTAATCTCTAGTTTCCCCTCGACCAGGATTTAAACAGTGACCGGAGAGTATTTGTTCTTAAAAAGCATCACCAAAGATAAATGTGTACTTGTTGAGTTTTGTTTTTATATCAACAATTAAAGCGATTCAGTTTTTTGGCAGGTAGGTTTTGATTTTGTCCCCCATCACTTCCATTGTAAGGTCATTATGAAGGGATCTTTCTACTCCTATAAAACTTTTATATGAGAGGAAATACTGCAGCACCAACAAGCTGATCAGGATGGTCATCAAGGAATAGTTGAATGTTTTTTGAAATAGACTTATTTGATTTCTTTCTGAGAGTGATCTCATGTCTGTGTGTTCAGTACAGAGCTGGAATCAGGATGTGGTTAGCCTAGCTTAGCATAAAGACTGGAAATAGGGGAAAACTTTTAAAGTACACTAATCAAAATATATCTAGTTTGTTTGTTTGTTTGTTTTTGTCCGTACACAAACAGAAATGTAAAAACCACAGTTGACATTTGGAGTAAAGAAGGAGAAAAACCCTCCCGAGTCAGCCGTGACGCAGCTTCCTGAAAGCTGACCAATCAGAACAGAGCTGACTCATCAGGAGGCGGGGCCTTAAAGAGACAGGAGCTAAAACGGCCTGTTTCAGACAGAGGCTGAACTGAGGGGCTGCATAAAGGACCAGTAGAAGATAAATAAGGAGTTTTTTTACTGTAAAGGGGCTTTTTTTCCCCGTGCAATTAATTCATGCGTCATATTTTGTCCTTGTGCTTCCACACAGAACGCGAATATGATGCAGTGAAAAAGAGATGTAATTTATTTCCAGAGCGAGGATGATTTTTCTGAGCTTTTACACAGCGAATAAAGGCATCAACCAATCACAAACCTGTATGGACAGCTGGTTATCGTGTTGATGCGAGACACAAATATCAGTAAATACAACTGTATGTCACTATATCTACATTGATCGATCAGCTCCCAGTCTGTCTGTTAGCTGCCTGTTTCACTGCAGGCAGACAGGCGGGGAAATAAAGCTGATGAATCAATATATCGATTCATGTATCATCATATGCATCATCACCATGTATCAATAAATACAAACACTGTTGATTTCTTCCCGTAGAAACTACTTTGGTTCAGTAAATTTCTGCTGTCAGTCAGTCTGGTGAAGGCCGGTCAGAGATCATCATCATCATAACTGGACGATGATCTTGTCCTCCTCCTCCTCATTCGACAAAAGAAGAAGACTACGTTCAGCGTCTCCAGCGTCCACTAGCAGCAGCCGTCTGTCAGCGGCAGCATCAGGGCAGCTGAGAGGACGACAAACTGCCTTCACCAGGCTGACTGACAGCAGAATGAACTGTTCTTTTGCAAATTCATGTTTCTGTTGCGAATCTGTATGCAAAATAGTTCTGATGCAAAATATTCACAAATTTGTCTTGTCCTCAGTATGTAAAGGCCTTAAATCATGCAAAGATACTCCAGTAGAGTCCCAGAGGATAAATATAGACCTGGAAATGTGCAGAATATGTGTCCTCTTTAAACACAGACGTGTGGTTGAAATAAACGCTGGAGACACACAGTGTTGACCAAACCACCTGGAAGGGCAGCAACAACAAAAACCTCTTACACTCTGAAATAAATATTACTATACTGCACTATAAGCTTTAAACATACTGTAGATTGATTGCAGTGATGATCTAAACTGTCATTTTAATCAGATTTTAATAACGTATGATTCTCTGAAGACTGAAGCCAGAGCTTTTATTGTTTCTCATCTAAACTCATTCATGTCCCAGGAATCATTTCCAGGCTTTAACATCAGCTCTGTAATAATGTTTTATCATTAATTATTATTAAACCAGCATCGTGGTGAGCTCTGGCACATGTATATTTTAATTAATGCTGATTAATACGCATTGTCCCTCCTCGCTAAACCTGCATGCTAGCGCAGCTGTTAGCTGTGAACTCTGTGACCAAATGCAG
Organism: Thunnus maccoyii; assembly: GCF_910596095.1. Taxonomy (NCBI): domain Eukaryota; kingdom Metazoa; phylum Chordata; class Actinopteri; order Scombriformes; family Scombridae; genus Thunnus; species Thunnus maccoyii. The sequence goes on from NC_056546.1 coordinate 2,263,346, forward strand.
CTCTTAATGTTGGTACACGGGATTAAGCTGAGCAGTAAAGCCTCCTGTTATCTGGCAGCATTATCCCTCAGGAGTGCCTAACATTAGTGACCTGTAAGCCTGTGTGTTGGCATGCGGCCGGTCTGCAGGTTAATGAGCAGTAAACAGACAATACGATGTTCCCTCGGTGCTACGCTAATGTAGCGGAGCTTTCTAATGATAGGTACGGCTATACTGACCCACTGGCCAACAAATATTTTTGCTTTAAGCACTCACGGACAGTTTCCATGAAAAGATTCTTAAGAGTTTCCCTAAGATTTATATATCACAGCCACAAAAAAAACACTTGTTTCCAGCAGTGAAGCCAGAAAGGCGGGCCTACCTTCAAGACAGTTCCATCAGACACTGTGTTTTTTGCAAAAGGAGGCAAAAACTTCACCAGCGTTTAAGCGAGCAAACCGGGGAAAAAAAAATCATCACACCCAACAGAGAGCATGTTAACACAGCCTGACTCTCCTGAGCACACAGAGAGCCAACAAACAACCGCATCAGCATTAAAGGATAAAGGCCGGCGATGTTTGGATCCAAACCAACAATTAACTGATCTACTAACAGGTATTGTGTTTGTGTCCAAAGCCTGATATATCTTATAATAACATATTAAACTATTAAAAACACATCAGTGAGCCACAGCGCTGCACTGAGACATCACATGTTCCTTCATTATAAAGAGATTGATCACGTTTTCAGTCTCCGGAGAGTAGTTCTGTGTAAGGCAGACGCTACTGAGCATGTGCGGGAACGTGGTTCTGTTTACAGCTTCGTTAGCTTGTTGTGCTACATATCACAACGTCTGTGTCTGATAAATACGACAAGCCTGAAAAAATGGTGATTGTTTACTATAAACAGAACCGCATCCTTGCACATGCTCAGTAGCCTCCTGACACAGAACTACTCTCCAGAGACTGAAAACATGATGCTGTTATTAGTCTTTAGAGCCGTTTCTAAACAAACTAACGTGACCAAACTCTTTATGATGAAGGAACATGTCACCCAGTGCAGCGGTGTGGCTCACTGACGTGTTTTTAATTAGTTTAATTAGTTTTAATTAGTTTCTGGACAACAACAGAGGAATAAGATATATCAGGCTTTGAAGATCAGTTCATTGTTGGTTTGGATCCAATTATGAGATTTGTTGACAAGAAGAAAAATATAGAAAATTGCAAGAATTATAAGCTTTATTTTACTACTCTTTATGAGAATTATTGTAATGTTTATTTTATGTAAAAAAAATAAATATTTGTTCTTGTTGTGTTTTGCTAAATTACAGAAAAAAACACAACCTGGTTGACATTAAGTCAGATAAAGCTGAGAGGACGTTAGGCCTATAAAACCACGTGAAACAGATGGTTAACATAATATATCCACATGAATGAAACTTGACAACATAAACCTCTTGTGTCGTTAGCGACGGCGAGTTGAGGGTCTGCAGTCGGAGCCTCCTCCTGTGATTGGGTGGCTCCGTGTAGGCGGCCTGTTTCTGATTGGCTGATCAGTATCTATTAAACATTGTGTATCAGAAGTACTTTGTTCTGAATCAGCGGCTTTGCTCCAAGCTTCCTGTCCGCATCACAGCTTTGTCCAGTGATGGAAGCAGGTGCGGGTGCTCGTTGTCAGATGTTTACCTGGTTGGAGGATGAAAAAAGTCGACCAATCAGAGCATTGTAGGCAAGATTAGAAAATTAATCGGTCATCTTCTTACATGGCCAGCTAACTCCTAATCTCTATTCTAAAAAGCACAAGATACTTTATCACCCATATTCAGCATTAATAAGGACCATATAAACATTTAATACATAGTTTAATGCACTTATAAGCAGATGTAAGGACATTTTTGCCGTCTTTGTTTTGTTTGTCACACACACACACTGTGCTTTAAATCTGTCTCCTCCGTTACAGCTTCACAAAGCTGAAGAGCTGTTGTTCTATATCTGCTTTGGAGGTTATTACAGAGCGTTTATCCCTCAGTAGTGCCTAACATTAGTGACCTGTAAGCCCGTGTGTTGGCACCGGGCGCAACCTCAAGTCGATGGTCAACAAACATCCAGTATGATGCTGCGTAGGGAGTCCTTTATAAACTGAAGGCTCTGCTGTTTCCCAACGACACGGGACCGCTCAGGTGAGTCCGAGTGAAGCTGCACATCGTCCAGGTGATTATTTATATTCTGGAATATCTTTTATAACAGTTTAAAAACTTATAGCGGCCCTTTATGCAGCCCCTCAGTTCAGCCTCTGTCTGAAACAGGCTGTTTTACATCCCGTCTCTCACTCTGTTCTGATTGGTCAGCTTTCAGGAAGCTTCGTAAACAAACTATAGCGGCAGGATTTCACTTCTTTTTCTCCTTCTTTACTCCAAATGTTAACTTCTCAAATCCATCCGTACAGCTGAATCACATCTGAAATATGAGGAAAAACCTTAGCAACCACCTTAGCAACCAAGGCTACAGAACTGACGGCCGTTTATGAGCGATAAGACGACGTCAGCTCGTCCGAAAGGTAGAAAAAAAAAGTTGCAAACTAAGTTTTCAAGCAGGTCGAAGCCCTGACTTTTGACTTGCAGGCAGTATTTCTACATACGTTCACCTCAAGTTTCGGAACTTCATTTTTCATCTTCATCGTTCGTTTTGGAACAACAACAACAACAGGTGGAGAACCTGAAACCAGAAGCGTGGAGGCCGATACCTAATCACAGAGCGACGCTGGGAGGAAACCACATGTTCAGCTGTCACGTACGGATTCATCACGTGTTCACGTGTTTTTGGCGTGGAAGTGCAGCGAACTCTACCCGTTCCGAGGAAGAACACTCCTGAATAAAGATGAGTTCTGCAGCTGCTTTTGTTTAGTTGTAAGCTTCTGCTGTAGGATCACTGATGGATGGATGGATGGATGGTAGTATTTACCATATCAGTCCTCGGGGTCGGATTGGATAAATGCCACCCTGATGACATCACAGATTAGTGTCATGGCTGTGGGCAGAAAACCGGCTCATGTTTGCACATATTGATTTCACTGACTGTCAGACCAGCAGCTAAATGTGAGTCCTGTTTTGATAACAGGTTGTTTTATTTAGTGTTGTTTTTTTTTTTTAAAGTCTGGTCTCAAACTGTAAAGTGCAGCCTGAGGCGTCTGCTCAGATCTCACTGAGCTCAGAAAGAAGAAATCAGATGTGAGTAAAAACGGCCGCTGGTCACTGCTGCTTTTTTCTTTTTTTTCTTTTTTTTTTCTGCCTAATTATCTTCTCGTTTTCGCCAACGTTTCACAGTTTGGGCGTAAAGCTGATGTTGTTTTTATCTACAGTGACACTAAAATAAGCTTCAGTGACACGAGCGCCAACGTTACCAGCAGCCAACAGTCAGACGCCTCCTACGCAATATAACACACACAACATGAGAGAACACACACACACACACACACACACACATACATATATATATATATATATATATATATATATATATAAAAAGTTTAACCCTGAACTTTTTATTATGATCTTAAATCGCCTGTTTCATGTTTCACACTCCTGTAAATACTTTTCATCTGAAGCTCTTTTCTTATTTTTTTAAATATATTTACTTCAAGCCTGCATATAACTATTATTTTCAATAATTATTTAATTGATTAATCAATTTTTCCTATTAATCCACAAATCATTTTGCCAATAAAACATCAAGAAAATTGCAAAAAAAAAAAAAGGCCGTCAGTAAATTTCTAATTTTCTTGTATTTCAGTGTGAAATCATCAAAATAAGAGAATAAAACTGACATATATTCATTTCACTATAATTCAACAGAAAGAAAAACAACAAATTCTCCAATTGAAGAACCTGAAACTATCATTTTTATTGTCTTAAAAAAAAACAGATCAATATATCAAAATAGTTGCCAGTTATTTTTCTTTCTATAGATTAATCGCTGCAGCTCGATATTTCACATTAAAAGCTTTTCATCTGAAGCACTTTGTAAGTTTTATTTTGAAAATGCTTTTTAAATAAAAATGTATTTTTTTTTTTACCTTTTTTAAAAAAAACTGTCCTTCCAGATGAAAATATTTGTTTCACATTTGAAAAATAAATTTAGATCGAGGCCTTATTTCACTGTTTTCACCTGTTTGTTAATTGAAATAGAATAATGAGTTTTGTTCATATGTACTTTTTAAGCTATTTCTAACTATTGTTATATTTTTAATATGAACAATTTAAGTGAAGTTAATTTTATTCATATATAAAACATGTAAATGACAGTAAAAGTATGATTTTAGAATAATGTTAATATCTTCTCTCAGCTGTTATTTAGGCTTTAAATAAAGTTTATCTGACTTTCTTTTATAAAGTTTTATTTTTCCAGCTGGAAACACATTAAAACATTATGAATCTGATGTTATAAATGATTTATTTCAAGTTATATTTATTAAACAAACACTTTTCCTGCGTCTGTTTGTGGATAAAATAATCAAACCATGAATAACATCTCTGCGCTCGTGCTCTGCAAGAAAAAACAACAACTCTAAAAGTATTATGTTGTTGATTAAAATCTAAAAATACCAGTTTTTTTTTTTCCACCCTGAGACTTTATTGTGTAGTTTAATCTCTCAGTAATCAGACAGCAGAAGAAGAATCAGTCCCGGGTGGTTTGTGTTTGTCAGTTTAAACTGAAAATCCCGTCATGTGTGTTTTTATCATCAGATATTAAAACAGAATCAAATCTGAACTCGTGTTTGTCGGTAAATTAATTATTTTAAAAGGAAAAAAGTCGCTTTTATTTCCTCTCTTACCCGTCCAGAGTTGTGATGATGATGATGATGATGATGAGTCATTTCTTCTTCACTATTAGAATATTTCCATCATTGGGAAACGTTCAGTTTTGAGTTTAAAGCGCAAATAATTAATATTTTATTCCGATGACTGATGAATAAACCAGAATTTATAAAGTTAAATGTTATTTATACGTTTTTTTCTTCAGACATTCAGTGAATCTGAGCGGCACGTGTCTATAAAACACATAAACCTGCAGGTGTTTAATGTGTAAGCTGAAGTTTTTCCGTCATTTTAAATAATTAGTTAAGAAAATGTTTTCAAATATTATTCTGGAAGAAACTTCATGAAAACTTCACTCTGCTGCTTAAAGTTCATGTCGTCTGTTAAATGTTTATAAAAAAATTAAGATTTTTATTTTTCATTTAACTTTTATAAGTAGAAATAGTTGTTTTATTCTAATGAGGCAGAACAGCGGAAATACATACAATAATATTAAATCGTTTTGTGTAAATCAAACAAGACAAAAAGAGTTAAATGAAGAGAAATTAAAAAGAAATGATCATAAAATATACAAACAGCATGAAACCAAACCTGGAACATATAGAGATATTATAGATATATATGTATATATGTATATATGTATAGATATATAAACATAGAGGAGGCTTTAAGGTGAATTCTCGACTGTCTCGCACATCTGATCAGTTTTACACCAGTTTTCTTTTCTCCGCTGATTTACTGATAAATAAGAAAACAAGATATTTATGGCGAAATAAACAAATAAATGTGTTTATTGCTGCATCTCAGATTCACAGATTCACGTGTAAAAAAATAAAGTTTTAAAAGAAAAAGTTCCAGATGTGTCAAAACTATCAAATAAACAGTTTTATTTATAGTATTTTATTCTGAAAATACATTAGAATTAGATTACATTAGAAACGTATATAATGTAATATTATATCCTGTAGTTTAAAATTATGAGGCAAACATTTTTAAGTTGTTCACACATAGAAACACATTAAAAAGTCAAAACAACATGTAAATATATTATTATTATTATTATTATTATTATTATTATTATTAATATGTAGAACTTCTTTTTATCTCACTTATTCAAACATAATAATAATAATAATAATAATAATAATAATAATAATAATAATGATGATATATTTTTAGGATCTCATGTTGTTGCTTTTACACACACTAATAAAATAGACAATAAGAAGAATTTTATTTTATTCTTTACAGTAAAAGTTGAAGTTTGAATTTTATTTTTTTTATTAAAGGAGCATTCTGCAGGTTTTAGCTGCTCAACTACAAACCATTTCAAACGCAGGATGTTCCCGGCAGCCATTTTCCTTCCACTCATCTGTTTATAGACTCCTGTTTGTATTGTGCATTAATTTCCATCAGTGTTACATCATCAGTGAACAATAACGCAGTTAAAGAGGAGTCGTGAGATGATTAATGGGAGAGAAAAAACAAACATTTATTGAAATGAAAGCATGTGAGAAGTTTAGAGGGAAAAATCACTATTTGGTGGAGCTGTTAACAACTCATAGACATGTGAAATGTGACCCCGACTACACACTGCTTTTTGTAAGACGTCAAGAGCCAAAAAGGTTGGAAACCACTGGTTTCATCTTTAACAATGTGTTGTATTTTAAAAGCTTGTTATATTATCCATTGTGTCAAATCTTCAAATCAAAAGTAACTAAAGCTGTCAAATAAATGTAGTGGAGTAGAAAGTACAATATTTCCCTCTGACATGTAGTGGAGTGGAAGTATAAAGTAGTCGTGCTTGCTACTTTCCAGCACTGCAGACTCGACTGTTGAAGGATTATACGACTCAAAAAAAAAGTCTTATAAAAAGAAAAGAAGGGAATCAGGATCCTAAAACACACAGAGGAGTGTTTTACAGACTGGTTTCCAGTGATACGATGTGGATAAATGTTGTTCTGTCCCTTTAAGTAAAGCTGAAAGTACATCTGTATAAAAACCCAGCAGATCAAAATAAAGGATAAATGCATTTTAAAGTCTTTTTTTTTCTATCTCTGCTCTCTACTCGCTTCTCAAGCCGCTCTACTAACATTTACAGTCATTTTGTTTACTACGGCGTCTAAGCTCCGGTCTTGACCTTTGACCCTTGTCAGACAGCGACTCCCGTAGAGGCCGAGTGGATGTTCTCTCGGCCCTAAAAACACCTGGCTGCTGCATTATTAACCAACGAGCCGAGCTGAGTGGATCAGCTGATCAGAGCTGCCGCGGCGGCGGCGGAGGCGTCGCTTCACCCTCAGAGGTGATTAATGGTCACGCAAAGGGCCTCTGCTGACGCTGAAATACACCGAAGAAGAATAAGAGGAGGAAAGAAGAAGAGGAAGAATGGAGGGAGGAGGAGGAGGGGGAGGGGGAGGGATGATCGTGTGGTTTCTGGCCTTCTCATTGGCTCACAGCCTGGTTTCCACTAGATCCTTATTGGATGCTGCTGGTTCCCATGAGAGCCTGGTGCTGGAGAGAGAGGGGGAGGAGGAGGAGGAGGAGGAGGAGGAAGAGGAGGTGAAGAAAGAGGTCAAACAGGCCACGCCCTGTTTAACCCAAGCAGGTTTTAGTGTTTATCTGTGTTGACCCCCCCGTCTGGTCTCTTCCTGCTGGAGCTCCGCAGCTTCACTAACATCTTTTTATTCGCCTCCTCTTCCTCCTCCTCTTCCTCCTCCTCTTCCTCCTCCTCTTCCTCCTCCTCCTCCATTTCTTTCATCCTCCTCCTGTCGTCACGTCTCTCTTCTTTCAACATTTTCTCGTTACGTCGAGAGAAAATTCAGCAGCTTTAACGTTTCTGGTATTTCTTCTTCACTCGTCTCCTCTTCCTCTCTGTCTCTTCTTCTTCTTCTTCTTCAACTCTGTCGCCTACAAATCAAGTTCATATACAACTACATATTTAAGAGGGAATATAATGCTTCCTTCATCATGTTTTCATCAAGAGGAGGATGTTTGCTTCTTTTGTTTTCTTATAATTTGCACTCTTGCGATACATCAGCCTCTCATAACAACTGAAGCATCATTAAACATCTTTACGGTCGTGTTTAGTCGCTCGCAGCTCTGAGTTGAGGTTAGAGGAAAGATCCTGGTCTTTTCTGATTGGTTACCTGCATTTTTCAATACTGAGTCTTCAAAACAGCAACAACTATGGAGCAAACTGTGACACATCTGTGTTGTTTTCACACAGAAAACATTCAGAAAACTCACATTTTACATGTTTACATCCAAACACTAACATGTATTCATACAGATCATAACCACACTGAAACACATCAATATTCAACCAAAAAAACAAGAAAAGAAAAGAAACAACATTAGTAGCAGACAGGATGCAGTAAAGTGTGTTTCCCCCTGTATTACAGGATTTACGGTACTTTTCTTTTCTTTTCTTTACAGCAATATTCTAATTTACCGTAATGATACTTTATCACATAAATACATAAAGTATTTACTTTATAACAAGAAAAGAAAAAAAAAAGTTAATATCTGTTAATAAATGTAACTGTTCCTTTAATCAAACACTCAACATAACCAGCAATCATTCATTTACCACAAACTTTATAATAAACGTAATTTCCAGGAGACACGTTGCCTCCTCCTCCTCCTCCTCCTCCTCCTCTTCCTCCTTCCAGCTCCGGCCATCAGTCTCTGTTTCACTTCTTTTTTCTGCTCAGTTTTTTATTCCAACACGACAAAACACATTTTCTGACGTGACGTCGCTGCTCGATGAGTAAAAACATTTTCCCTGATTTTTTTTTTTTTTTTGAGGCCTTCTGGTTTTTATTTGTCAGATGAGAGTGTAGAGGGAGACATGAAACACTGATGTGATACAAAGATCCTCAGACTGTGGGTGTTGTGGTTATGTGTCGTCCCAGTAAAACCAGTTTATGATCCTACACCACTGGGACACACATGTTTTAATAGTAGTACTCTGCTGTGAAATATAGTTTGAATCTGATGGTTTTTCCACAAAAAAAGTGAAATAACCTCATTAAAACCCTTCAAATAAAACCATCTCGTTCATTTCAAAGCACTGAACACCAGATGTCTCTTCTTCTCTGTGACGTGTTTGTGTTCTGGAAGCTTCAAGTTTCCATTTCATGGTTGTGTAAGTTGAATACTGGACTGGGATTGGCTCCCAATTAGTTTGTGATGTCACAAATCCTGCTGGTACAGCAGGTACACGTGTTAAACTGAGATTTAAGGTGAACTCAGAGAAACTTTCCTCCGTCAGCAGATGAAAGTGAAACAAAACTGCAGAGAGAAGAAACATCCGAGTGAAGGAAGAAGAAGAGAAAGAAACTAACGTTGTCTGTCTGGCTCTACAACAACGTTAAACCACTTCCTCCTTACTGAAACTACACCTTTATTCTGTTTCTCTGCCAGCTTCTCCTCCTCCTCTTCCTCCTCTTCCTCCTGCTCTCCTTCTTCCTCATGCCTCTCTGCTCCCCCTCCTCCATCTCATCCTGACCACCGCCCACCTCCTGCTGCTAGATGCTCTCTACCATCCTCCACCTTCTCTTCCATCTCTCCTCTTCACATCTTCTCCCTGTTTCCCCTCCTCCTCCTCTTCCTCCTCTTCCTCTTCCTCCTCTTCCTACCTCACCTCCTTTTCAGGCCTGATCTCACTATAAATTCATACGTAGTTTTATAAAAAAAGGAAAAATCAGTCTTTTGTAAGACTGTGTGAACTCAGGAAATGAAACAATCAGCTGCTGCAGTGATCGATCGCTTTCTATCATCTGTTAATCGATTCATTAATAGTTTGCTCATCAAGGTGACGCCTTCTAACGTCTTGTTTTTTCTGACTAACAGTCCAAAACCAAAGATATTCAGGTTACAATGATATAAAACAGAGAAAAACAGCAAATCATTATATAAAATGTTTGTCTTTTTATTTTAAAAGACTTCAATGATTCATCAGAATAGATGCAGATTCATTTTGTTTGGACCAAATCTGTGTTAATGAATTTAACTCAACACAAACATGCAAAGTTTTATTTTTAATTTGGTAATAAAACATACAAATTAGTAGTGATGTATGAAACTTAGAGCTGCTGCTGCCTGATGTTTCTGTTTGTTTGGCTTAAAATGGACTAAAACTGTCTGATAAACCGTCTTCACCCACAAACTCACCAATCAAAAAGAAATGAAAGGATAAAGTTTCATTATGGATTCATCTGTTGATTATTTTCAGGATTAATTGATTAGTTGTTTGGTCTATTTGTGTCAGAAAATGGTGAAAAGTATCGATCGTTTGTTTCTCAAAGTTCCAAAGCGACGTCTTCAAATGTTTTGTTTTATTAAGTCAAAGATCTTCAGTTTACTGTCAGTAAGAAACCAGAAAATATTCACATTTAAGAAGCTGAATCAGAGAATTAGAGACAAATGATAATGATGTTAATGTTAATAGTTGGCGACTAATTAAATAATCGACTAATCGTTGCAGCTTTATTGATCCAAAACCAACGATGTGTCTCAACACTTTCCTCCTTTCTCTGTTTGTAGCTCACAGATCTGTCGTTTCATTTGTAGTTTTTATGAACCAAAAAGAGGAAACAGTGCATTTGTTGGGAACTATTTTCAGCGGCGGATGAATCCACGTTTGGTGCTGTGGTGAGTGTTTCTGGCAGCAGGATGGTGTGTGTGTGTGTGTGTGTGTATGTGTGTGTGTTGATGATGATGATGAAGGAACATGTCACCCAGTGCAGCATGTGGTCAGAGCCCAGTAACAACAGCTGGGTGGTGCTTCGGCTCTGATTTCCAGGCTAAACTGTGCAGATTGAACTGAGTCTTTACCTGTCTGTCCGTCCGTCTGCCTCTTTAAATCTCTCCGTCTTTTTTTCTACCAGTCTGTTCGCTTCACACACCTGTCTGTCCGTCCGTCTGCTTGACTGACCGCCCGTCTCTCTGACTCCATGTTTTCGTCTCTTTTCTTGTCTCTTTCGTCCTCGCTGTCTGTCTGTCTGTCTGTCTGTCTGTCTGTCTGAGCTCCGTCAGTCCGATCCGGTCTCACCTTCCCTCCTGAACTCTTCCTGCCGCTAAACTTTTACCGTCAATTTCAACCAAACTGAAACAATCTAAAAAAAAAAAAGCCAGGTCTTCCTCGTCCAGCTTTTCACCTATTGTCAGGCTGTGACCTTTGACCTCGTAGTTGTAAGGCCAGAGACCTGCAAGGTTAAAGCTTCTTTGTGTGCTTTTGTGACTGGCTGCAGGTCGCTTTAGAGGCGAGTGTCAGCGAAAGATTATATCAGAACAAAAAGAACAAACGAAAGTGGTTCTGAAAAGAGAGAAAAGAGAGAAAAGAGAGAAAAGAGCTTCTTCCTCTCTGTCAAATGAGCCGAACGACTCGGAGTTCAAAAAGAGGATAAGTCGTTTCCTTCCTCTCGTAAATAAAGTCAATTACTGGACGAGCTACCGGTTATAATCTGAGCTGGTTGGGTGACATCCATCACTTTCCACCTCCCCTCCGAATTCGACCCCCTGCTACGTCCCGGCACAGCGGCAGCTTAGCTCTGCAGAGCCCAACGCTCAGTCAGACGGGGGGGGCGGTGGGGGGCGGAAAGTGGGTTAGAAATGGCCGACATCTCAGAGGCGGGTCAGCGGGGGGGGGGGGAGGATGGCGAGCGACTGCGCCTTTTACTGTACATCTGGAAAAAACGTGCAGCGATTTTCCATGAAAAGCACCTTCAGAGCAGCAGATGGTTGAAAGGTAGAAGAAGAAGAACGTCCGAACACGGCAGCAGAGATGAAAGCATGCATACATAATAGAGCGTGAAGCCACGAGGTGAGGATGAAGAGCGAGTCGGGGATGTCCCCCCCCCTTCCTCCCCTCCTTTATTTTCTTGTTTCATGAGTAGAAACCAGAAGGGGGGGAGGAGGAGGAGGCGTGAAGGCTGGCCTTCTGACCGAGCAGGAAGCGAAGGGAGGTTAAGAGGCGAGGAGGAGGGAGGGAGGGAGGGAGAAGGGAGGGGGGGGGCGGAGTCGGCGAGGAAACTGGCACCTCGGCGAGCCACTCAGATGCCGGCGCACTACGAGAGAAAAAAAAAAAACAAAAACATAAAACCCTGGTGGAAGATTGAGATATTTCTAATTAGAAGTGACTCTGCGTGCCAGTGATCCATGCAGACTATTAGTGTTGTCACGAAACGCTGCGGATGCTACTGAGCATGCTCAGTGAGTCGGGCAGCCCCCGCATCGCTGGTCTGTTTGACGAAGGGAAGGGGAAGGTCACGTCGCCTGGGTGTGCAGCAGCGGTGAGCGAGCGAGCGAGCGAGCGCTCCCCCAGCACGCTCTGGGTTGCCTGGATTCTGCACGCGATCTTCACCGGGGGGCGGGGTGTGCGCCGGGCGCCGCAGCGAGCCGGGTCAGAGCTCTTTTTTTTTTTTCCCTTCCTTTTCACTTCCTGCGTTGTTTGTTTGAAAATACTGCAGCACAGTTTTGCAGCATTTTTTTTTTTTTTGGCTTCGACCGATGCCGATGATGATGATGATGATGATGATGGCCTTAAAGCGGGACACGCAGGCCTGTCAGACGCTGCCAAAATACATCCACGCTCAAAACGTTTCCTTACCGGCGAGTCACAACCGTCAAACGTTCAGTCTGACAGAACGAAACCTCTCTGATGTGTCAAAACGGCTTCAGACCGACACAAACACACATTTAACCTTTTTACTTTAGCGAAGAAAACCTTTGAATTTTACACCATATGAGCCCTTTAATATTTTACATATTAACATAAAGATGCAAATCAGCAACTTTAAGAGGCAAAAACAAGAGAATCTGACCCTTAAAAGTTCACGATTAAAGGTTTGAATGACTTCAATTAAAGTTGATTTGAGCAGCCGATCCTCTAATCTGCTGAATTAAAGGAGATTTAAGAGATCTTGACTTTATATTGAGGAATGTTTGCATACAAGAGATCATCAAGGCAATTTTATTAACATTTATATCCAGTTTGAAATGTTTGCACCACATAATATAGTAGTAATCAAAGAATTTATGAGATTTCATGCTTTTCCCCCCAATAAATAACAATATAAAGTATGTTTGTAGTTAATATAAAGATTTAAATATCAGGTCTGCTTGTTTCTTCTTCTTGTGTTGTGATTGATGAGTCGTTCATAAGAGCAGAAGAATAAGCAGCGTTGAGTTATTTAAAGATGCGTCTTCACAGGGTTAAAGCTGCTGCGTGTGTGTGTGTGTGTGTGTGTGTGTGTGTGTGTGTGTGTGTGATGGGATGGGGGGGGGAGGGGAGGGTTGGTGTTGGTCTACATTCCTCCTGGTTGCATTAAAGTCTAAAATCCTGCTTCAGTCGGGCGACTCTGGCTCTCAGATTATCAGCTCTGCAGTAAATATTTCTCTCTGTGTGGACGCAGAGGAAACAAAAACATGAAGCGTAATATTCCTTTAAAGATCATTTTATGTTAATTTATTAAAAGTAAAATGTTAAAAGTTATATTCTATTTACAGACATGTGAAGTCTGTCGTTCATTGTGTCTTTATTTCTTTATATTTAAAGATTTAAAAGCTTTTTATTTACATTTTCAAAGCCAGATTTATATGTTTTAAATGTATTTTGAATCAATGATTTAGTTTCTTTTAACGTCTTATAAAGTACGGTCATTTTTAAGATGAATAAATAAGTTAAATTTAAATGTTTTGCAGCTTTTGCACATTTCTCTTTTACACAAATAAGATAAATTCATTTAAAGTGTCACATGGAAACATTTGTGAATGTAAAACAGCAAAATTTTGTATTTTCCATGTATTTGCAAACAGTTTTTTGCATTTTTGCAACTGAAATGTATTTTTGCTGCAAATTAATTTCACATTTAATGTTTTAAATTCAACTCAGAACTAAAACAAAAGCTGCAGCTGCAAAAGAAATATGATTTATATTTATTAAATATATATTTAGATATGATGAATGAGACATTTAACTGATAAAAACAGAACAAATACATATAAATATTCATAATTTGTATCTTAATAGTCACATTATTGCCACAAACGATGATGGAAAATTAAATTGTTTATTAATTTTAAATATTTTTCATGTTTTACTGTTTAGATTTTAACATTTCTCTCAATTTTTTTGCAAGATTTGCAAAATTCAACATAAACACACACATTTATATTTTATTTACAATAATCGCTGCTCAGTATTAGTGTATTTATATTTATATTTATATTTATATTTATATTTGGCAGCTATGAGTCACTTTAGTGTCTGTTTGAAACTAACCGACTGGTCGTCTGCAGGATTGGAAGCATCAGACTCCGCCCACTAAAACAACAGCAGCTTTAGAGAAAAAAAAAAACAAAAACACACAAACACAAACACAAACATGGAGGAGGGAAAAGCTGAGTGCAGAAGAAAAAGGTTAAAATTTGCATTTCAGGGATTTAACAGTTGACAGATGACATTTAGGAGCTTTTGTGTATTTTAAACTTTTCCTAAAAAGCCAAAATGATACAATGAAACTCAGATTAACTCATTAAAAATTCATATTAATGTACAACAATTAAAAGAATTAACTGTGGAAATTAAATGTACACATGTCATAGTTGTGGTTTTATGTGTTTTGAGGATCATTTTTGTTTTAATTCATCATATAAAAGATGATTTAATATTCAATAAACTACCAATATCAGCTTTGACTGACTGTGTAACATTCACTGACTGTTAGCAGGGTGGGAAATTACCACCATCCTGACAAATCTCTGTAAATTTAGACAACAAGTGATGAGTTAGTGTCTCCTCCAGTTCTGCTCTGCTGTTAAAAACATTTTTTTTTATATAAAAACAGGTTGATAGTTCTCTGCATCAAACGTCCTGCTGCTTCTGATTGTGTTTCCAGCTGTTGCATGCAAACAGTTTCAACGTTTGTCAGAATATTTTTTTACTGCTGTAAAACAAGATGTGCGTGCGTGATTCAGACAACAAACTCTACACGGCAACAAAAATCAGCTGAAACCATCTCAGTCTCACCCTGCAGGCAGATACTTTAACTGGCGTTTGGAAGATGAATATTTGGCAGCAGAAGCATGAAGAATTTTCCTACTATTAACCATTTCCTGTCCTGTTGTTCTCACCATTTTGGAACCATTTTCATCCATTTTCAGCGACTTTTCTGTAACAAATGAAGCGCTCCTCCTGATCCAGAAAGGCAGATAAACTTCACTTACATCATTTAAAAAACATTTAAGATTATTTTTCCTCCTAAAAAACAAGACAGATGATCTGATTTTGATACTGGTTAGTGTATTTAGTGTTTGTTTTCGGGGAAGGGCGGGTCTCTCGAGGAAGTTGTGGATGTTTTGGACATTTTCAAATTACTAAATGAGCTAAAATGAGACACAGACTCTTTGCAGTGGAAAAAAAAGGGAAGAAAACAAGTGAAAATATCTTCTCATCCTGACATTTGATCAACAAAAACCCATCTTTTTGTCTCCCTACAGGATAAAAATCCTCTTTTTAGGAGTATTTTGAGAAGCGTAGACATGTTTTCTTACCTGTAATCTTTTGCTGTTGTCCTCTTTTCACCTCCTCTCCTCTCCTCTCTCTTGGGTTTCACATCTTTAAAAAGCTGCACATCCATCCGGGTGTTTACAGCTCTGCAGACGTCAATCATAAACAACAAACAAACATGGAGATTACATGATGTGACACATGCTATTAACGTCTGTCTGTCTGTCTGTCTGTCTGTCTGTGTGTGTTAATGATGAAGAAGCTGAAGAAGACGATGAACTCCTGCTGCTGCTGCTTCAAACCGCCTGCTCATGATGTTTTATAAGAAGTTTGCAGGATTCAGTGTTTTACTTTTATTTTGAAATATCATTTCCACTGTAAAACTAGTTCAATGCTGTTTCACAGCTGTTCAGTCGCTCCCAGTTTGGAGGATTTGTCTTGTTTTTGATCAAACTGAGGGATTTTTTTTTTTTTTTTTTTTTTCCTCTTCAGGTGAAAAAACCTCATGTGACCCTTCAAGCTGTCGTATAATTTCACAAACACATCACCACCACCGAGACCGTCTGACTGAGCTCCTGACAAACAGGCTGCCCGTTTCTGCTAATACTTTAATGTTTTATCTATATGCACATAAATAACACAAACTTGCTTCATGTGATATTAAAACATCCCCAAAACACAACATGTAAATTTACAGTGAGATTTTTTTCTTAAAAATCTGCAAATTCTGCGTATTTTTCCTTTTTTTTTTTTTTTTTTTTTTTTGCTGTTGCTTCTAAAGCAGATTTTTAAAAGCTGATATTATATTAACTGATGTTTAGATGAGACCTCATTGAGGCTGCAACTAACTGATTATTTTCTCCATTAATAGATTAGTTGTTTGGTGGATAAAATGTCAGAAAATGGTGAAAAATGTTTAAGATGACGTTTTGTTTTGTCCACAACTCAAAGATATTCACTTTACTGTCACACACGACTAAAGAAACCTGAATTTAGACGATTAATTCTTTAAAAATATGACTCAAAACAATTAATCGATTATCAAAATAGTTGCAGATTCTTTTAATAGCTGGTAACTGATTGATGAATCATTGCAGCTCTAGACTTCATATCCATCCATATATCATATATCATATATTATATCCATATAATCAAGCTGAAATGACAATAAAACAACCGGTAAAGATGAAATAATGCACAAATAGAAAAATACTACAGAGTGAGATTTATATAAATAATTCAGAAAGAGTCTGAAAATGACTTTTCATCATCAGATTATTGATTCTGACTCCAATGAGCAGAGAGTTTAAACGTTTCAATTCTGTTTTATCAGTTTTTTTCAACACTTGGATCGTTTCAGACATAAAACAGTGTTTGTAAAATACAGATCGTCCCTTTTCATTCACGTCGATGGAAAAATATCTTGTGTGTGTTTTTGTTTGTTTTTGTTTGTTTTTCTCAGTAAACTGGAATATTTCACCTTCTGTGTACTTTCACCAGCAGCGACGGCGAGGTGATGATTTTTATTTCCTGTGAAACTTCGGCTCTTAAACTGAAATGAATCCAGAATTTGAAAAAAAACCAAAAAACAACAAAAAACACACAAAACAAGTGAACGTGCCAGACGTGTGGAAGTGTGAACACACAGTGAGGACGACACCAGAGTCTCTTCTCTTTGTCTCAACATTCTTTATTTATAAAGAACATTAATAAAAAACAGCCGTCGCGCATTTTTAACTGGAAAGATGTTGTGAAACACATGAAATGATGAACAAAATAAACATTTTCATGATCGCAAATCATGCAGAACAACAAACAGGAAGAAAAGATTCATGCAAATAATATAATAATAACATCCGGTCGGTGTATGTAGCCGTGAAAAACACAACATTTAACACAAAGAGACAGTTAAAATGTTAGTTATCACATGCAAAATATTAGTTAATACACCTGCACAAACACGGTTCAAAAGTGCAAAATAGATCATTAAATAACAGGAATAAGACAATAAACAAACTAGCAAAATAATAATATTTTACCTAAATATTCAAACATGATGTTAACTACAGTAACTTTATATTGATCTCATTTGACAGGTGAATATTTTTTATTCCTCAGTATGAACCAACAGTGCATGTTTGTATTATTAAAGGTTAGATATTTGGATATTATGGTTAAATATATCTTCATAATTTCAACTTTAATGATGTTTTTCTGCTCTGGATCAAAGTTACAGCCACATAAACTGATCAGTATCTGAAACAGTGTAATACTTTGTATATCTGTGTATAAACAGTTAATAAATGGTTTATAACACACTGTAACGTAATATTAATCAGATTAAGTCTTTATTAATGTATTTGTTGACACCCAGAAGTGTTTGCTGCTTGTTTAAACAGATAATTAATGACAATATAGTAAAACACAGCTGTGATAATATAAAATATGTCTCGAGAAGTTACAAATACTTTACATTAATAAACTCTTATATCGGCTTATAAACCATTTATTAACTGTTTATATACTGAATATTGATGCTAAACTGTGAGACTTAAAGTAAAATTTGACCTATTTTCTGTTGGATTTATTTTACTTTTTGGACTTTTTGAGTTTCAAGATGACAAAAATGCAAAATTTAAGACTTTCTCACTTTGGTTTTCTTACAGTTTGCAGATTGATGAGAGAAATACAAAAATATTACAGTATTACAAACATGATCAAAATAACAGCTGATTGTAAAAAAACAGACATTTTACAGTAACGTGTGGATGGTTTTAGCAGATATTGGACATAAATTTACACACTTTTATTATGTTTTATGTATTTTATTGTGTTTTATGGTGAAGTCTGTGTGTTTTCTGTATTTTTTAACTTGGATTTTAAGCTAACACTTTGAAGACAGGATATCTTTTGGAAGGGAAGTTTCTCTTTATTCCAGCAGAATTAAAACTTAAAATAGTACAAAATGACAGTTTGTCCCATTTTAGAAAAGTTTAACATTTTATAATTCTGTCTTCACAGAGCTCTCGAGGGATTGTTCATGTTTTTGTGTTTTCTCTCTCTGATCTCCAGACTTTTCCAGCCCTCGTCCTCTCGGTTCTCCTCACCGGTGTCCGTCGGAGCGCCGAGCCGTGCAGGCCGGCCGGGATTAGCAGAGTGGAAGATGGTGCTAATGACCTGTGAAGGACTTTGTTTAGCGGGACGGGGGTCAGATGCCCGAGCGTTCACCCTTTAAACTTCAGCTCTGCAGCAGATTAGACGCCACTTAACACGGAAGCTCAAAAGGCCGCTGACCAAAATAACCCTGAACGCCGGACACACTCACCTCCAAAATCTGATTCTGACTCTTCTACACCTACGCGTTTGGCTGCGTATCACACCTCGACACTCTCACGCCGCCGAACAAAGTTTCTCCACAGATATTTACTTTTTTGATGAGACAGTTTAAGATTTAAAGATTCATTTTGCCAGTTTGAAGTTTGTAGTTTATTTGGAGAAAGTTTTCGTGAGCTGCTCGTGTGAAGAAAACATTTAACATTTGAGAACTTTGGACTCTTTTGTTACAAAAAAAACCACTGAAAACATTTTAAAATATTGCAAAAAAGTTTAGATATTGGTTCTGGATCTCTGGTATCGTATCAGCACAAGTATTAAAAGCAAATATCTGTAACAATATTACAACGCTGTATGTTTTTATACACTGTAAAGCCCCTGGAGTCTGTTTACTGTTTTATTTACTGTATACTCACATAACTTTATTTAAATACTCATGTAAAGACAAGCTGAGAAAACCCAGTGTAAAGTGCTGATGTGAAGTTTTCACATTGTGAATTAAACTGTGATTTATTCATATTTTCAGTGTTTTACAGTGACATATGCATACTTTCAATGGGAAAAAAAACAAACAAAAATTATTTGTACATGTAAATAGACAATATTACAATTTTATTTCACATTATTCTGTTGTATTTGTGTGTATAAACAGTGAAACAATATTGTTTACTTGAACTGGAACTAAAGATTTGTACATTTTTATTGGCGTCTGTGTCATTTTTCTTACAATTTGAGCTCCTGGAAGCTTCATACTTTATGAAATTAACAAAACTTCATAACAAAACTTTATAGCTGAGTTTGTGCAAATAAAAAGGACACCGTGTATGTGGTGAGAGGATGTAAAAGACAAAAATGAAAGTACAGAAAGTCAGCAGATATTAACCAAAGTGAACCTGGACTCCAGAGAGTTACGACCTACTTTAATGTCGTTGCTACTTTGATTTTTGTTATTGTTTTTTTGCAGAGTATCGGCAGCATGTTGCACACTGCTTTAACAAATGTTGTTGTTCTGTATGTGAACAAACTTTAAACCTGTTTAATTAATTTCCCCGTCAGAGTAACGTTTACTATCTCCGGCTGACATGACGTAGCACCAGACTAACGTTGATTATGTGAGGAGACAAACGTAAATGGATGTTTTTCTGAAATAATAGTTTTTGTTTCATATCTGTGTTTGTTTAACCAGCTGCAGGAAACAGTCAAGTTTTATTCTTTGTTAAGTTTTTTCTGAGAGATTCTTCGTGTAGCTGTGACGGTTTAGACGAACACTGTGGCGCAGCGTTGACTTTACATCGAGGTAAATGAGTTTTGACGAGTTTCTGGAGTCACTGTGATGTTTTCTGCATCCATCAAGGAAACAAAACTATGACTGGATTATTTTTACTGGGGTTTTTTTTTTTTTTTTTGCCAGTCCAGAAAGTCTTCTTCTGCTGCGGAAGTTGAATGAATGACATGAATCGTGTGCGTCATTAAGTTTCGACAACTAACAAATGTTTTCAAAATTTAACCAATCATTGATTGGACCCAGTATTTGTATTTGTATCTGTATTTGTTGAGGCAGCAAAATTATTTTATATTTCTATTTGTATTTGAATAAAAGTGGAAGGAGGCTTAAAAATCCTGTTTTTGTTTTTATTACGCTTTTAATTTTAGATGAAAATTAAATTGATGTCCAAATTAAGAAATGTGCGTCATGTAGCAGGCGGATGTGACTCCACTCATTGAGACCTGCTGATAGACGTCACAGCGGAGCAGAGGAGAGACACTGAGATAGCGACTATAACTGACCTGCTCGCTGCTAATTGACATGTTTTGTTCTTTTCTTCCCAAAAACAAATAATTCTAAAAAATATTTGTATGAAACAAATATTCGTTAAAAACCCACTATTTGTGCTTTGCCGAATAACGTATCTGTATTCGGGCACACCCCTGGTGGATACTGTAAAAAAACAAATTATGTCGGTGAACCAATGAAATCGTATCATCATTATATACTGTAGATTTAAAAAACAGGTATTACTTTCTTGCAAAACATGTTTCCTGTTACAGACTAGTGTCATATAACTGTAATTTTTAGATGACAGGTTTGAAGGTCAGTTTGCTGGTTTGCTAAAGAAGTATAAATGTTACGACTGAGTTACACTCGACAACACACTGAGCTCAGTAGTGACTGGTGTTGAGGTGGAAACTGCGAACAGCGGCGCTGGAATGAGGTTTGAAGTGGGAGGACATCCAGCTTTGGATGGCGTATTAAGCTAGTGAACGTTTTCACTAGAGGTGAGGGAGTGCACCATTATCTGTATCTGTATCTGTTCAAGCAACTAAATTATCTGTATCTGTTCAATCAACTAAATTATCTGTATTGATATGTGTACTTGGAATGGGCGGGGCTTAAACCGGAAGTGGGCGGCGCCTTACCCGAAGTTGGTATTTTAAGCCTGAAATGGATACGGGTTGAAGCAGTGAGAGTCGCAGAGTGGCCGTGACGATTGCAACATTGTGTTGTGTGGCGCAGCAGCAGTGAACTTTGTGTAGGCTGTGTGTGTGTGGCTGGCCAATCACAGAACGATGTGGACTAGAGATGTGTAGAGAGCCCAGTATTTGTATTTGTATTTGTTGAGGCAGTAAAATTATTTGTATTTGTATTCGAATAAAAGTGGACAGAGGCTTAAAAATCCTATTTTTGTTTTTATTACACTTTTAATTTTAGAAAATTAAAATGTTACAATAAGTGTTCATGAATAAACTACCTTATGAAGGAGGTCCCCACACCAGGTCTCTAACTGGAGTCTCCCAGATCATAGACGACTGCACTGATTACTGAGCTAAAACTTTACTCATCGCCTCATTTTAAACAGACCTCTACCTATTTATACACCCATAACACAGAGACAGCACAGTGTGTAACATGTAGGGAAGAACTTCAAAGGCAATTATTGCTTTGCACTTTTCATTTATTGCCTATTTTTTTACAACCTAACTTTGTGGAAAGGAGAAGGGGAACAACAGGTTATGGAGAGTCTCTTGGGAGCACTTTGCTTGTGTCAGTATCTCAGCTTTATCTCTGGGGAACACCCCCAACTCCAGTAAATTAGGAAATGGGCATCATGTAGCAGGTGGATGTGACTCCCCTCGTTGCGACCTGCTGACAGACGTCACAGCGGAGCAGAGGAGAGACACTGAGATAGTGACGTAACCGACCTGCACGCTGGTATTTAACATGAGGTTTTTTCTTCCCGAAAACAAATAATTTTTAAAATATTTGTATGAAACAAATATTCGTAAATAATCCCACTATTTGTGCTTTGCCAAATTATGTGTTTGTATTCAGACACACCCCTAATGTGGACACAGCTACCCACTGAGGACAGATATTGACACATTTTAATTGTGCTCATAAAGAGTACATTATCCGTACCGGATACTCGTTTCATCCGAGTATTCAGCTCAACCCTATTTCTCACGTCAACTTCCTGTCAATCTCAGCCCAGCCTGCTGTTTTCATCCCCTCTTCTCATCAAGGTACTTCCAGATCAAAATAATAGTTTTTTTAGCGCAGTGGTCTGCAAACAAGCAGCTTAAAAGGTTGAACTCAGAAGAAGCATCCTGGCTGTTACACTGTGACCAATCAATCAACCAACCGGTCAATATGTTTTTTTAATACAGTCTGAAAGAGAATCAAAATTCTTGCCCTATTAAAACAGAGTCGTTACAACCAATATGCCGACTAACATACAGATAGACAACACTGCACTCCTTTTTTCTCACACCACAAACCTTTCTTCTTCTTTTGTTTATTACGTCTCTTTCAGGTGACACACAAATGACGTCATTGGCTGCAAATATCAAACATTTCCAAAAATCTTTTCATGAGAACGACCGGCAGCGACTAGATCTGAAATGACCTTCATATACATGTTGTTATTTTATGTTGTTGGTAAATGTAACTGCTGCCTGTATTATGTTCACAGGTAACGTTCCTCCTAATGAATGAAGCTACATTTATATATCGGTATGAAGTCAGAAGGAGGTGGAGGATGGAGACCCGACCATGATCTTTCCCAACCTTAAAGGTGACATATTCTGCTTTTTCTGTTTTTTTGTTATTTATATCCTGTTATAATGTCGGACGTTAAACATGGTCAAAGTTCCAAAACTAGAGAAGAACGTATGTAGAGGAAGTCAAAAGTCAGGGCTTCTACTCATAAACGTCTGTCCGTTCTGTAGCCTTGGTTGCTAAGGTGGTTGCTAAGGTTTTTCCGTGTGTTCACGTTGACCACTCTCATATTTCGGATCTGATTCAGCTCCAACGTGAACAGATGGATTTGAGAAGTTGACATTTCGAAAAGTTTATTATAGCTGTAGTCACTATCAGCAGATATTTGGATGGAAAAAAAAGAACGACATTGTCTCTGAACATTTCATTCATACATTCATAATTTCATTCATCAACATTTTTGCAACTTGCCGAATACGTCAAAGAACAATTTCTCGTTATGTTGAGAGAAAACGTAAATTCAACCAACGTTACACTGGGGGCGGCTGTGGTCAGGAGGTCGAGTGGTTTGTCCACTAATCAGGTGTCCTTTGGCGTTTTGTAAAACATATAAAACATATATATGAACGTTTCCCAGCCTTTAGCAAACAGATGATTTGATATTTTAGGAATAAATCTCGTTTTGAGTACAAGACACAACCTGTTGCTCTCACAGACATAGAATAAAACCCAAATCTTCACCGGCTTCAACTTTACTTTAACGTTACGTCTGAGCTGCTGTTTATCGACTGTCTGCCCGCTTCATGTTCACTGTTGCAGTCGAGTGTGTCGTGTGTTTGTTGTGGGGTTTTTTTTTTCCGTCAGATTGGCTGCGCGGTAAATAAAAGGTAGTTGAGCGTGCCAGAAACCAGACACCAAACGAGACGACGCACCATCATCACCACCTTCACACTCTTAATACTGATCATTACTAGCAGACAACATCTCCTGTCTCCTCTCTGCTCGGCACAGGACAGATGTGTGTTTTTTTTTTTCAACTGTATCTTCAATTTGAAATCCGACACTGCTGCATGAGGAACTCGTGTTGGGACTGACCTCTTGATGAACTCCTAAAAATGGTGAAAGTGATGAAGACGTTCCACTGAAGCAGAAAAAAATCACATCACAACAGTATTAATTCAGCATCATGTCTTTCCACGCTGCACTCACATAATATCATCACGCTGCTCAACTGGTTTAAATTCAAAAGGAAGTCAGGAAAAAATGCTGGAAAAATAACACATCAAGTATGCGGAATAACGAGGATTAAATGTCACCTGTCGAACCCAAAGATGTCACATCTTCTGGAAGGCTGTTCCGAATTTAAACCCCCCAAAATTTAGAGAATTTAGCTCCAAAAGTCCTCAAATTGTGTCAAGATTTTTGACTCTTCCTATAGCATAGGTGTAGATTTGGGTGTAGACAGCAGGAACATCCTTACCAATATTTTTACATTCTTACTACACATCATGTTACCAGTAAGATCTCTGCAGAGCTGCCACACTTGTGTGTTTTCTGTGAAAAGTGTGTTATTATAATAAAAAGTGAAAGAGCGGGATATGAGGGATACCTGACTTGATCTTGCAACCCTCAACTTCAAGCTGTATCATTCATTGTCGACTAGCTGATATGTAAAATGGCAGGTTCACAATATCTTAAGTGTGTCTTAAACCAGCAGTCAGGTGTCCGTATGAACAGTGAAAGAGGTTTTCCTCGCTGTAATCATTCCTCCTGTTCATACTGGATATTAAAAGATTATTCAAATGTGTTTTCAATGGAAGTGATGGAGGATAAAATCCACAGTGTGTCCACACAGTCATTATAAAGTCTGTGTGAAGCTTCTATTCAGCTTCAGCAGTCTGAGTTAGTCATATCAAGTGGATATCTGACACATTTACAGTCTTTTTAGCATCAAATTCCCTCTTTGTGTTTCCTCGGACAGTGTTTCCCTGTTGAGCTGCAGGTGGAAGTATAGTAAAAAAGAGGAACTTTGGCACTAAAAAGACTGTAACGTTGAAAGATATCTACTTGATTTGACTCATTTGAACAGCACCTGGCTATTGTTTTAGCATAGACCTGAAAAACTGTGAACTCGTCCTTTAAGATGTGTTTAAGTATTGTTGTGTCTCTGTTGTGTTGCCCAAATCAACGATCCGAAAGAAGCGAAGAGCTGCAGAATCCTTCACCTTATCATACATGTATTTTCTTCTAACCGTAATTTTAATCTCAGATTTATATACATTTTTAAAAATGAAATATTAGTTTAAAATTAGAGAAAAAAAATATGATACAAGTCTGGTTTCAAGCAAGTTATATCAGCAAATACAGTGTGTGTGCATATGAACATGCAAGTGCACATACACAACAGTTTATTTTGGACATCCAATAAAAAAAAAAGTCCCTACAAAAGATAAAACCAAACCTACGTCTTTTACCTACAGTGTTATACTTTAAAATCGACTTTCTGGTGTTTGGAGCCCATTTGACATGTCGTGAAAATATTGGAAGCTAACGTAAAAAAAAACAGAACACCAGTTACAATGGAATTGATCCTTATCAGCACAAATATTTCATATTTCTCTCAACAAGTTAAGTTCAATCCTAAATGTCTTGGATGCACAAAAAAAAAAGCTCAGAAAATCAAAATTGTTCTGAATCTGTTCACGAAAAACAGCAGATTTCGTTAGCATGTGTTAACTGATAACTGTCTTGGAGTGCAAAGACTTCATTCAGACCTGTTTTCATTTTAAAACACTGAATCCTCCAGTCTGGTCACTCTCCTGTCTGTCGTCTGAACTGTTCCTCTCTCACAACACCTGAGTCGTGTTGTGCAGCGACGCCCTGACTACCCTTCAAACTCAAGAGCTTCTATAGGGGGGACTTTGTCATCCCGTTGATGTGAGCGTCTGTCCCGGAGGCTTTTCTGGCTCAGTCAGGCGTGAACGTCGGGAGTGTCGAGGAAGGAGCAGAGACGATGTCTGCAGGCGCATGTTTTGATCTCTGAAACCGTCCCTATCAAACAGATTACGGGCGGAAATACCTGACATGATGGCAGACAAAAGAGAATCAAGTTCTGAGGGAGGTCAAACCGGGCGCCAAACCTGATGCTCTGTAGTCTTGTTGTGTCAGATCAGAGCTAAATGTGGGCTGAACTCACATGATGTTTTTATTCTGCTGAGCTCAACGGGCAGAGTGAAGCTCTGATACGATCATTGCTATAATTTCTGTTCATTATTGTTAAGATTGTTGTTATTACAGTCTTCTGGGTTTCAATGGAGAGTAAAATTGTAAATCTAATGGCAACGTCAGACTCCTTTTTCTTCCTGTCGAAGCGTGTTGTTCTTATGAAAAATGAATTTGTCTTCAGCGTTAATGCAAAGTTGGCATCCAGCTTCAAAAACCCCTTCAGCCAAATCCATCGTTGTCTTAGTTTTTGTTTTGTTTTTTGACAATAATGCATATGGAGTTGTGAAGTGAGAGGAGATATTTCAGGCGTCACTGGTTCCTGTAATAAAAGTTCATTCATTTTTCCGATAAACAATGTTAACGTGACTCACAGTTGGAGCTCTTCGACAGCTTAGATCTACGGGAAACTCTCCTGATTGAATCATCAGTACAAGAGATGAACAACTGTGTCAGAAAATATCTGGTTCTTTGATAAAAAAAAAAAGTCCTGTGAACATTAAAACTTTGAGGTAGAAGTTCACTAGAGAAGATGTTGATGGGGAATCACCGAGCTTCAAATTTGGCGACATGTGCTGCTAACGGTAGGTAGTAATTAAAGGATGTTGAGAAAAATGAGTCGGTTCAGTCTTAATTTCTGGGTCACTTTTGAGTGAACTCAGCATCTGTGGTGTCACGTTTCGTTTAAAACTTAAACAACGAAGCGTTTTAAATTCATTACTGCTCTGATTCACATCTCTGTCTGGCTTCTTCTCTATAGCAACAGCAGCTGAAGCTCATGGGTATCGCAGTATTCTTTAGGAAATGTGCGTCATGTAGCAGGTGGATGTGACTCCCCTCGTTAAGACCTGTTGATAAGACGTAACAGCGGAGCAGAGGAGAGACACTGAGATAGCGATGTAACTGATCTGCATGCTGGTATTTTACTTGGATGTAAAAAGTACATTATCCGTACCGGATACTCGTTTCATCCGAGTATTAAGCTCAACCCTATTTTTCACGTCAACTTCCTGTCAATCTCAGCCCAGTCTGCTGTTTTTATCCCCTCTTCTCATCAAGGTACTTCCAGATTAAAATGGTAGTTTTTTTAGTGCAGTGGTCGACCAACAAGCATTCTCCGAAATGAAACTGGTGGTCGAACATAAACCTACAGGTTTGTTACGTTATTGAGGAGAACATATAGAACATGGAGAAGCACTGCTGGAACCAGCAACTCCTTCACAACTCTTAGTTTTACCCACATTCTAGTCATTTGGTTACTATTAAGTTTTAGTTTCAGGGTGTTTTTAAAGCTCTGGTCTGTTTGTTCTGGTCTGAATCTGCGGATGAGTTGGTAGACTTGTGGTTCAGTTTCTTTTCATAGAAAAAAAAAATCCAAGTGAACCAAAAGGCATCAGAAAAAGCCAGGTGAGAACGTTCTCACCTGAAGGAAGGAAGAAGGTCCTGAAGAAGGTCCTGCAGCTCAAACTTGCAGCCGTGTCGTCAGTCAGATGGAGGTCGGATCATGTTCCCACCATAAACAAACCGCTCCAGAACTGGTTTGTGACTGGACTTCCTCTAAAGGGTCTCTGTGCGGTTGTTTTGGTCCGTTTGCTGTGTTCATATCTGCCGAAACGAATCACAACAAGAAGGAAAACCAACCAGAGTCCCGTTCAACCAGACTGAACTACACAGGTTTGAAAACACTTTTAGTCATCAAAAACTAACAATTTTTGCTAGTTTCTGTCATGTATGCTTAATGTTTATGTCTTCTAAGCATTCTGAGCCTTATATGTTACAGTTACCATGGTTACAGGCGTTGTTCTTGTTACTAAAGTTGTCATTCACAAACTGTTTGAACAGTGGGAAAGTAGGAGAAGCACAGGTGTAACTGATAAAATGATTGATGGAGTTTTCTGGGTGCTCGTATTGTTCATGCTGGCTCACTGTCACACTGTCATGGTTTAATGGGACACTTGAATAGAACAGAGACGCTGTTAATGTGATCATTTAACACCTGTACTTTTCTTACAAAGACAAATCTAAATATCCGTTATGAAAAAGATCCACTTCAGCTACTTTAAAGGATTTAAAAGCCTGACTGCCCACATTAAAGGAGACATACTCTGCTTTTTTCTGGTTTTCTGTTTTTATATCCTGTTCTGATGTCAGATGTTAAACACGGTCAAAGCTCCAAAACTTTAGATGAACGTATGTAGAAATGCTGCCTGCAAGTCAAAAGTCAGGACTTCAACCTGCTCTGAACGCTTTGTTTGCAAGGTTTTTTTCTACCTTGCCAACAAGCTGACGTTGGTTCGTCGCACATGCCCATAAATGGCCATCTGTTCTGTAGCCTTGGGTAGTAAGGCTGTTGCTAAGGTGGTTGCTAAGGTGTTTCCATGTGTTGTCCGCTCTCATATTTCAGATGTGATTCAGCTCCAACATGTATGGATGGATTTGAGAAGTTGACATTTGGAGTAAAAAAGGAGAAAAAGAAGTGAAATCCTGCTACTATAGTTTGTTTACGTAGCCTCCGGAGCCGGAGGAAGCTTCCTGAAAGCTGACCAATCAGAACAGAGTGGGCTCATCAGGAGGCGGGGCCTTAAAGAGACAGGAGCTAAAACGGCCTGTTTCAGACAGAGGCTGAACTGAGGGGCTGCATAAAGGACCAGTAGAAGATAAATAAGGAGTTTTTAACTGGAAATCATGTGAAGATATTCCAGTAGAGCCCCAGAATATGAATATAGAGCTGGAAATGTTCAGAATATGTCCTCGTTAATCCCGTATTTAAAGATAGCAGATTAAAACAATGTTAATATTGCCACTACATCCACTCTTGATAATGTTACGTTAGCTTACTTTTTTATAAACGCCAGCGTGTTCTGCATGTTTTTGAAGTTTGTCACGTTTGTTTTGTTGCTGCTTCTTGTTTTATTTTCAGTTGTTTCCGTTGGCCGTCTTTACTGGCAAAGACGTAACGTTACTGAAACACAAAATGCTGCTTACTTTTGCAACAGGACAAGCAGCTGAATTAACATCTGAACACGAGATAGTTTTGTGTGTCAGAGGATAATGTTCGACCAATCAGGAGATGCAAGGTGTGATTCTGCAGATACATGTGCAGGTTGTTTAATAAAGACTTTCAGTAACACTTTATAGTAAGGGAACATGAATTATCATCACTTCATGCATGAAAAAGCATGAATTAATTCACGTAAAACCTCATGAACTATCAGGAATGTACAAGTCAGGTTTTTATCTCGTCATTTTAACTGCAGACTTAACAATGAAGAAGACATGAACATCATTAATAACTCACAAATCATGATGATTGAAAGAAATATCTTCCCCTAGTAAACGTATTGTTCTTGCATTAAGGCATGCATAAGATAATGTTAATTCTTCTGCATCCCTGATAGTTCATGAGGTTTTTCATGCATGAAGTGATGATAATTCATGTAACACATTCACATTATCAGTATTTGTCATTTGTTAACAAAAATTGTGATATATTTTGTTATAATTCTGGTTTTCAGGTTACTTTTTCACTCGGTTTCCATCCAGTTTCTATCATGAATAAAAAAGGCTGTCATTAACACAATTAACAATGGAAACTATGACTGTAGTAAACTAAAACTAAATAATCATAAGCTTAATTCCTAAAATAACATTAGCAAAGTAGAGACCAATGAAAACATCACTGATTGGTTGTAAAAGGCGGCTTATGGGAGCTTTGATCATATGGCAGTTGTTATTGCTCAGACAAACTGAATGGAGGGATTTGAGACATTTTCTTAAGGATTTATCCCGTTGAATTTGTAAGAAGGTCGGGGTTCAGGTGACCTCTGACCACTGGCTTCCTTGTTATTGATTGTCTGATTGTTTTGAAGTTGTTTACTGCTGCTGCGATGGGAACTCTTCCGACAGATAAATTCTTGTCTCTTTTTGTCTGCCTTTCTATAATGAAACGGCGCATATAATATATTTAAGATCAAAGATTTCAAGACTATTTTCTCAACAGGCGGAAGTAGAAAGAAAGAAAGTAGTTTGTTTCCTATCGTGGTCAATGTTGGCGTCTTTTAACCATGACTGCAATCTTTCTCTAACCTTAATCTAATAGTTTTTACACCTAAATCCAACCAAGCCTTAACAATAGAGATGACACGTCATGACAACAGTCAGGAAGGTGTTAACAAGCAATGTTGTACACACCAAGTTTCCCTATCGTAACTTATAGATGGGTTTCAATCTGAATATAGTGCAAAATTTAACCTAATTTCCAGAAAATAGGTAAAAGAAAACTTGAATTCATGCTTGTTTCCTTCCACTACTGCTCTGTGCACTGAGCTCCTCTCCTCCTCCTCCTCCTCCTCCTCCTCCTCCTCCTCCTCCTCTCCATCTGTACGCATTCATGCCCCATTAATGCATGTTACTAACTTGGCTTCTTCCCCCGGAGTTTTTGTGCTTTCTCGTCTAGCAGGTGACCTTCGGTTGCGGACCGCCTGCTGCCCGTGGCTGCGGGACCTCCTGCCGTCTTAATGTAACTTATAGATAAGTTATAAATATATAAAACAGACACTTAAGGTCTATATGAATGTAATAGTATTTTTTTTTTCTTCATATATTTGAGCCATGAGGGCTGTGGATGCCTTTCTGTAGCTGTAATCCACCTGCATGAGGGCTGTCTGTCTGTCTGTCAGCGTTTATCCTGCGTGACTCTGGTTACAGAAGCATTTTCACTCAATTACAAACTTCAGTGTTTCAGAACTACTGAATAAAAAACCCTAAAATATTCTTCTAATAATCAAAATGTGGCAAGATAATAAATAAGTTCGGATGAAGAAGAGAAAAAAACATATTACTAGAGAGAGGTTTATCTGTTCAGGCCTATAATAATGATTCAGATCAAACAGTTTGACAATATTGATGTCTTCCCTTTATTTATTGATTTATTTGTCTTTATCTGTCTCTATTACTGTAACATTCATAATGTTAGAGTTAATTTGCCTGTGGCTCTGAAACATTATAAACAATCCTTACAGTCCTAACAATAATACTAAGAGGAGCTAATATTGTGTCTGTGGTGAGCAGCTGCTACTCCAGAGTTAATTTGACTTATCTTAATTTCTCCCATCACTCCTCATTGGCTCGGTTTTTCTTTGATTTTTTGTTTTTTTTTAACGTAGTAGTCGCCGCCGCTACAACTGCCACCCTTGTTTGTAGTTCTGTTGCTGAAAAGTTGAGCGCAGTCTGTGGAAATACTGGTTGATTCAAACATCGTTTTAACTGGGGGCAAAGATGTTCTCATGCAGGAAATGTGTTTGCATCAGCAGTAACTAAAAACAGCTCTGATACAGCGTCAGGAGAGAGAACATTAAACAGTAACGCTGCATCGTTTGAAGGCAGCGGGAAAGACTCCGCTAACAATGAAAACTATTATATATAAATATACTGAATGGCTAATATCACAACGGTCTATCACTAATAATTTCTGTCGGTTTATTTGGATGTTGAATAAACTTTTCTTATGCAGAAGTAACACCAAACATCACACCACCACCACCAAAAAGAAAATAAAGTTGCACTGCATTGTCTCCTCTGTCGATGGGTGTTATGGTGCGTTTAGGACCCGACGTTGGTGATGCAGGA
Source organism: Thunnus maccoyii (assembly GCF_910596095.1). NCBI lineage: Eukaryota > Metazoa > Chordata > Actinopteri > Scombriformes > Scombridae > Thunnus > Thunnus maccoyii. The sequence goes on from NC_056546.1 coordinate 2,294,831, forward strand.
TCTGCTTCAGTTTGTGGGCCGCAGTCATGACAGCCAACAGTAGGCAGGTCAAAGGTCAGTGTGCGTGATTAGTTCATCGCTGCAGCCTAGTTTTACCTCCTTACAGCTCAGTATTGTCAGTGTTGGAAGGAGGTGAAATAAAATCATCATCTCTGTTTGAGACGTTTCTGTGGTTTTAGTCCACAATTATTTACTTAAAGATGGAAAATTCTGAACTGTGCATAGACTGAGAGAAATATTTGTATTTATCTTTCTGTGGAGTAATTTAATTTTGTGGCATAATGACACAAATATATACATAATGACACATATTACAGCAGTGATTGGATTCAGTTTAGACTGAGCAAAGTTACTGTCAGTCCACAATTGGATTTGATTAACGTCCATTTTATGAAGTTGTAACTTAAACCAATTTCATCTAAAAGTCTGATAACCTTGATAAAAAACAAAAACAAAACAAAAATACTGATGTTTTATGTTTTTTAAAAGTTAATTGAGCCAATAACTGACATGAGGCATTACAGCATTAATCATCTGCCCCAAAAGAGCAGCTCTGCAGTGACGTTTAAGTCACATGATTCATGTGCGTCGTCATTTAATCACTCAAGCTGTGTCTCATATCACATACTTCTGTTAGTACACTGTGTACACTATGTACTTACTGGCGTAGTGTGAGAATTTTGACAGGGTAGTGTTGTTTCAAATCAATCACAGCTGTTGTGTACCTACCGGAAATGACGATCGCAAATTAGCATTAGCTAGCGTTAGCATTCGCGTTATCGTTCGTGCTACTGAATCATTACAGACTGTTAAATTAACCCAAAAAACATACTGATGGCTTATATCCGACAACAGTATAGTGGTGGTTAGTGCTAAAAAAACACATGTATAACTTACATTGGAACTATGGATACTTTTCGCCCTCAATGGTCGCCATCTTGGCTACGTAGCGGAAGGGGAGGGACCACTTTTCAAACTGGAAATGGCGGCCGAGTACGTTGTTACTACGGTGCACATCGCCGCATTATACAAATGTAAGTTATACATGTGTTTTTAGTACTAAGCACCACTCTACTGTCGTCGGATATAAGCCATCAGTATATTTTTTGGGTTAATTTAGCAGTCTGTAATGATTTGGTAGCACGAACGATAACACAAATGCTAACGCTAGCTAATGATAATTTGCAATCGTCATTTCCGGTAAGTGCACAACGGCTGTGTTTGATTTGAGACGACACTACCCTGTCAAAATTTGCACACTACACCAGTTAGTACATAGTTTACACAGTCGACTAACAGAAGTATGTGATTTGAGACACAGCTCAAGTTTTCCACCTCAGCCAAGCATTTGGGGATACGTGTGTGTCTATGTGAAAACTTTTTGCAAATATGTTATAATCTGGCTCCTACATTACCCACAATTCAACTGGACTCAATTCAATCAACTGTAGAGATTCTGGTACGTTATGCTAGTAGCGGCTAATGTAGCCTGGAGCTGTTAGCCTCCAGTAGACATGAGGAGCTACAGAGGTCTGATAACCTCACTTCTCTCTAACTCCTCACCCTCAGATTGTTGTTTTTTTTAACTTTTCAAATTTGTAGTCTCAGGTGACATCACTTGAGTCAATTTATCAGATTTCACACAGCTTCCTCTGGAGACACAAAAGACTTTTTATGACTTTTTATACAGAAAACACCTGGAAACATCTGTGGAGTTCAACTTTAATGAGAAATACCTCATCGAAGCAGCCAGTCTCCATCTTGTTTGCTCCAAAATGTCACATGCAGAAAAACCCGAAGTCTCTCTGGATGTTTGGACGCTCTGTGATTCAAACATTTAGATGTTTGTTGTGTTAAAGGGAGAGTCGCACATCATCAGGACAGCCGTCAGTGAGAGTCCATCAGATCAGCGTTTTGTCGTCCACATCCTGTCCTGTCGTCTGGTTCTACATCGGAGCAAGCAGCTGGTGAGAGCACAGTGTATGTGTGTGTGTGTGTGTGTGTGTGTGTGTGTGTGCTGACTGAGTGTAAAACTGCGTTCCTGCAGGGGACAGTGACGGTCCAAACGCTCAATCACCATCACTTATCAGCCCTGCAGGGTGGCAGCGTCTCCATTCCCGCCATTCTCAACACGCCATCACTGTCAGGTGAGAAACACACAGTGTCTCCAGTCTGCTGATTCACATGTTCCAACAAACACTCTCTCCTCTGTGGCTTCAAAACCTTCAGCAGCTCTTTTAGTTATGAGTTATGGATGATTTGGATGATTTTATATTGAATACCAACGTTCACAGTGTCAATACGGGAATGAGTCACTCCTTTATGTATTGAGACAAATTAACGGGTGGATGTCAGGATGGTGGATGGGTCTCACCACCAACCTTCAGTGTTTTCTTTTTTAAAAACCACAATCTTTCTCTAACCTGAACCGTACTGTAGTTTTTGTGTAGTCACACACAGATACTGTAGACAGGAGGAACTGTAAAAACGCTGGAAATGACATTATAAAAATGTTGTTATTAAACGTAATTTTGGGTTTTGTAGAATCGTCAACAGATAAATTCCTGAAATGATGAATTTAAATGACTTGTTTTTGTCTGCCTTTCCATAATGAAACAGCACATATAATATATTTAAGATCAAAGATTTCAAGACTATTTTCTCAACAGGCGGACGTAGAAAGAAAGAAAGTAGTTTGTTTCCTATCGTGGTCAATGTTGGCGTCTTTTAACCATGACCACAATCTTTCTCTAACCTTAATATGATAGTTTTTACACCTAAATCCAACCAAGCCTTAACAAGCAATGTTGTACACACCGAGTTTCCCTGTTGTAACTTACAGCTGGGTTTCAACCCGTATCTGGTGACACGGTTTCCTACAAACATATATAGACCTTGGAAACATCTCCTATGTGTACTTGCAGCACAGGTCTAGAAGCTCTGGGAGTCCGTCCTGTCCAACATTTTGCCCTGATGAAGGTTTTACCTTTATCATAAAATACTGATATTAGACTAGAGCAGTGATTAGTCAATTAATCAAGTCCAATTCCAGATATTCACTGGTTCCAGCCTCATAAATAAGAAGATTTTATTGCTTTGCTTTGTCATATATGATCTGTGTCTTCAGTCATCGGTTGAATGAAACAAGAATGTGCCTCAGGGCTGTTTGAAATTATAAAAGACATCGTCTGTCAAAACAATTAAGTGATTAATTGAGAAAATAATGGGCAGATTAATTGCTGAACCTTTTCTTTTCTCCTTATTTGACCCTCTTGCTCCGTAGCATTGAGCCTTGAAGGCGGCGATCTTCCCCAAACTAAAAACTGCTGGATACATCTGTGTTGTGAACAGCTGTTTTTCATTCTTTCCTTGGCAAAATAAAGTAAAAAAAAAGGTGCAAACAATTCCTACCAAAGAAAGTCCTGTAATTCATGTCATACTGTCTTTATGACTCAGTGTGACTGTGAGGCCACGACCATGTTAATAAATAACACATGCTGAGTCAGAAATCCTGACATCCTGGCTCTGAAACCACATTTAAAACATCAAATAGAGAGATGCAAATCATAGAAAATATAGTTTTACCGTTAAATGTATATTTAAATGTAAAGAAATAAATATTAAGAAAAGTATAAAGATGATTTTAATGGCGAGTCAACCGTTGGTTTGTGGACTCCCGTTCTGAAGCCTTGAGTTCAGTGTTTTGACCGTCGCCATCTTGATTTTTTGGAGCTAGATGTGACCATATTTGGACGAGAGGGTGTAGCTGACCCTAACGCTAGCGCTAACAGCTAGCCTAGTTAGCACGGTGCATGTACAGTCTACAGTTAACTGTGATATTGCTAATGCTAATGCTAATTTCGGCTAGAGAAAAACAGGCTTAAAACAAAATGTGCTCACTATAAAAACTGAACATCTGAGTCTTTTAGTTCAATCAAATACTTAACAAAACTTTTTTAGGCGACCAAAACGTTACATGAACTGAAAACACACTAAAATAGTGACAGTTACGCCTGTACTGCTAATCTCGGGTTACATTACATTACGTACCAACCAAGCGGCAACCTCCAGGGCTGAAAAATGAAGCCAATGCTGAAGTGCCAAAAACTGCAGTTCCTTGAACGACCACTTGAGGCTCCAACAGCGAGTCAATCCCTATAGACCCCCATGTTAAAATGTCCAACTTTACAGCAGAAATAAACATGTTTACAGTCTGGTACAAACAACGGTTTTGGTCTCTGTAGCTAATTTCCTCTTTCATGACAACTGTACGGGGGGGGAATTTTTTTATAACTCACCCGTTTAAATTTTATTAAGCCGTAAAGTTCTGCATAATGAAGGACATGGCTGCTTTGAGTGACAGGTCCACCAGCCGCTAGGTGGCTTGTATCAGTCATTCGGCCCGCCTCTTTGTCCATTTTTAATTGGCTGGGAGTTAGGCAGAGTCACGCACTGCCAAGATGGCGATGTTCAGAATCCAACGGGTGACGTCACGGTAACTACGTCCATATTTTTATACAGTCTATGGTGACAACCAACATGGTTGCCGTGGTAGCGAAACCCTGCTTTATTGTCTATTTTACTCTAAATTGGACCATAATTTATAAAATGAACATCATGCTGTATTGAAGAAGACTTGAAACTCGTGATTGAGACCATAAACTCATCAGGAAAGTCTTTACTGAGGTAATAAATGAAGTGAGAAGTTGACTTCCATACAGTCGGACCGGTGGAGTCGGTTTATGTCACTTCCGCATTGGCCTCATTTGTCAGACCCGCAGCTTCCCGCCTGGTTTGGGACCACTCTTTGGGTGGGTGTGACATCACTGTCTCAGGCACAAAATTACATCACCACAAATCCTTCCCCCCCTTCCTCCTCCTCCTCCTCCTCCTCCTCCTCCTCCTCCTGGCCTGACCCCGCCCGTCTGGGCCGCCCCAGCTGCCAAAACAAGCGAGCGGACCGAGGCGCTGCCCTGACCTAAATTCTCCCAGCGAGACTGCTCTTAAAGCGGCAGAGACACAGACAGACAGACACCACTGAGAGACGGAGAGACACGAGCGTCGAGTCTGAGACGCAGACGGAGACGTTCAGAGACAAAGACTGAAGAGACGCAGATGGAGAGAGACAGAAAAATACAAAAACACAGACAGAAAAATACAAAAACACAGACAGAGACAGAAAAATACAGACAAAGACGGAGACAGGAAGACATATAGAGGCGACAGACGGAGACAGTGTCTTCATTCTTATTATATATATCATATTTTTCACCGAAACCTGGTTTTGATTTGTAGATTCTGGTGTGAAAATGCAGCAAACTCTGATCAATAACCGACTGATTATTATTATTATTAATACTTTGTGGAGTGTGAGATGTTCGGTATCATCGGTCTGACACGACCAATAACTTCTCACATCCTCCAAATTATGGAATATTGATGAATTGATTGATAGTTTGGCTTGTTTGAAGTTTGTCTTCTGCATCTTTATATATATTTACTTTTATACCGTTTACACAGTAAAAAATATTAAATTAAGGATAAAAGAGGACAAAAACTCACCGAACCCTCAAATCACATCCATATAAAACTAGTAATTGAATATATGATGATAGAAATGTTATGAGATTGAATAAAACTTTAATATTAAAGGTATATTATGAAGGTTCAGGCACAGTTTTGGAGACATTAGCTGTAATAATATGATCGTAAAATAGCTTCTTATAAATTAACAATATTAATTAGTAAGTGATGCTGAATTAGTGGCGTTAGGTTGATCTGGTGAATATTTATCTGCTAAAATATTTTACAATTTTTGAGGAAAATGTTTCATAAAACTGTGATAATAACGACAATAATCAGATGTAATTGACGAGCTCTCAGGTTTGTGTATCTGCTTCAATAAAACTCATCTGCTGCCACGTTCGTATTTTTACGCAGGACTTCATCTAATTTTAGCCCGTTTTTTATTTTTAGGTCAGTACAGCTGAACGTTGGTGGATGAACACACATACATGTCGATCACGTGACGCCACACACACACACACACACACACACACACACACACACACACACACACACACACACACACACACACACACACACACTGCTGAGTGCGAGCAGCAGCAGAGCTCGACGTGTGTAATCTCCACATTCACTCGATTCATTCTGGACTTTTTTAACAGCACTGAAATCAGACAGCAGAGGAACAAAACATGTAAAGACCTGCTGACGTTAACCGCAAACTCTTTCAATCATCATCATTATAAAAAAAAAGCCAAAGAAGCAAAGTGTGGACACACAGAGTGAAGCTGCTGCATGATGAGACCTGCAGGAAATGTAAAAAAAACCTTCTTCTCACCACTGAACCGAAGCACACGTTCAAATCTAGATGAATAATAAAGCGATACAGTAGTCTGGTGAGTAAAATGTATCTAATAAACCTCCACAAATATTCCAATATGAAGTCAAACCTCTAAAATTAAAGATGTAGATATTGTTTCAGAAACACTTTCAGAAACCTTGTAAGAAGCTATTAAACACCTCCTCTCATAATAACCCTTCATGTGAATAAATCATCCATCATATGGTGAGTTTTCTAAAAATCAAACTTAATATGTGAAACGTTAAATACTCCTGAAATACTGAGAACATAAAATAATATTGATGAAACAGACGTATGTTAGACTGATAATCAAGAGACGAGATGCTCACATTAAACCTAAAAATAAAAAAATATATCTGAAAACGAGACGTTTAAAATCATCCTAAAAAGTCACGAAACAAGTAAAAAACCTGCTGTTTATAATAATCAATAGACAAATAAAATCACTCAAATGGCTCCAATAGTCACTAATAGCAACAAATACTAATTAGAATAAAATGAAAAATAATAAATATTGAAAAAAAAAACCAAGTCACTTAAAAACTTTTAAATATCTTAAATAAACATTCATGTAATTAAAAAAAATACATAAAGTGAAATTCATTGACAAGACTTAAAGTAAAGTTTCTGCTGTGTGTAAAATATGATAAAAATATGTTTAAAAGTCTTTCTACATGAATGAATGATGTCTTCAGCTGGTTTGCAAACAAACATCAATCAGACAGAAAAAAGTTTCAGGTTATTTCATCCTTTTTAATCAAGTTTAGTTTCTCTGAAAAACAAAAAAAAAAACAAAAACAAAAACAAAAACAAACAGACAGCAACGAAACAGACAGTACAGACTTCATACAAGTGAACGCTAACAACAAAAGTGCAAAAAAAAAATCAAAACAAACAAAATAAAACTCCCAAAAAGTAATTTATACAAAACCAAACTGGAAAAAAAAAAGTGACACGGAGAGCGATTTAAAAAAAAACAAACAAGTCTGGATCACTTCCTGTTTTCACTTCTGCTGAAGATTTGAACATTTCGAGTGTTTCCGCTTTTTATTTTGCTGCTAAAAATGTATTAATGTTTTTATTTATCGGCTTATAATCATATCTTAATGTGTGTTGACGGGGTTCAGCCTGTTTGTGGAGCTTGAGGAGGTTTTTTTTATTTTTTATTTTGGTCAGAGGTTATTTTAGGTTTTCTGATTTACACTGTAAAAAATGAGGGTGGTGGGGGGGGAAGAAAAAAAAAACCTACCATTCAGCAGTTTGCAGTTTGCATGCTCAGCTGTTTAAAATATCAACAAAACAAATACAGAAAAAGGCTCATTTCTCAAAAAATTCAAAGACTCAAAATGAAATATATTTGAATTAAATCCAACCCACAACCTGCAGATGATATTTACTTCACAATAAAAGGCCCAACGTGGCTGATAGTTTTAATCATATTCAATAATCAGTGCACTTTCATATTCATGCCAGCAGTATCTGGAGTCTTTATTTCCTTTAAATTGTACTTTTTTCCCCAATTTTTTAAATCTTCTATTTATTTGCTCGGCTGCACATCGACCATAAATGTCTGTTCTGTAAAAAATATCATCATCTGCTGCGTCGTGTTTTCTCTCTCGGAGGTTTGATTTGCTTTATTTTTGCAGAGGCGACATTTATTTGATTGTGTTGCTGCAGAGCTCAGACATCACTGACCCGAGATCTGAGGGGGGAACCGATCGATCGATACCGCAGCGATCGATACTTTGATAGTCAAAAACGCTGCTGGTTGGATGTACGACAAGTTATTTTAACGCAGTCGCAAGGCTCAATGATATAAAATGCATTTCTGCACTTTAATATTTTTTATGTTTTTCTTTGTAAACAATCAGGAAAATCTGCAAAATCAGCATCAAAATATGTTTTCTGTGTGTTTATCTGATCTTATTTGTCTCTTGTTGGTGTTTTATAGAATTATTTTGTGCTATTAAACTGTTACGGAGGCCAGTTAGTGTCATGTGACTTCAAATGTTACCAATTAAAAATTATTTTAAATGATTTATTGAGAAATGTTTTGTTTTTTTATCAGTTTGAGAAAAAAACTCAGATTGATACAAGCAGCATTTCCAAATGAACATGAATGATGATGTGGTGAAAAGACAACTCAGCATCTTCAGCTGCATGTTTAAATTTTGGGACTTTTTAAAATGAATAGTGTATAAAAATAATAAATATGTTTTTAAGTGCTGAGCTACAAACCTGCCGCATGTTGAAATGAAGCTAAAATTACACTTCATTAAACAAAAATGTGCAAGAAAAAAAAAAAGTTCTATTATTTAAACCGTATTTTTTCCATTTTTTTTACCCTTAAAACAACAAGTTGTGTCTTCAGTCAGACCGCGGTATCGATCAGATCGTCACATGACAACATTAATATCGGGAGCTGATTGAATATGGCGGCCTGCCGATGTCAGCTGATGCACATTATAAAGATGATACACAAGCTGCACTTTTTACTCCCAAAAAATTAAATTAAATTACATTTAATTTAAATGTTGCACATTTAAGCCACCAGCTGGCTGAAAACCTCTTATCTCCATTTCTATTCGTTGATTTTAGTGCAAACTGAAACATTTCAAAGATCTGATTGATCATTTATTTTTTCAGCTCCTCAAGTGAATAAAATTGTTTAGATAATTCCAAAAATATGCACTTTAATCCATCTAAAATGAAACTGAACTAAAAGTGAGCAACTTGAGGCAACTCTATAGTGAGTCAAAGACCGTGAGATTAGGTTGAAAGCTCCGGAAAGAATCCGTAAGTAAGATTTTTATTTTTTTCCCCCCCAAAAAAGTACTTTTTCCTTCACTCAATAAAACTGTTTATATTTGTGTGTGTTTTTTTTAAATACAAGTATTTGTTTTGGAGATAGAAGTTTTCATCCTGACAGCAGCTGTATGTGTGTGTTGAAGGCCTGAAGCCCCAAAAACCTGCAGAACTACGTCCCAGCATGTCGAGGCCTCCTCCGGTCACTGTTACACAACTTTTACCGGGAAACCGGAGGTTTCAAAAAAAATAAAGCGGGATGGAAACGACAAAAGTCATGTTTTAGTTTTTTTGTTGTTGTTGTTTCTTTTTTTTTTTTTTTTTAATAAAAATTAATAATTAGGAGGTTATTTGTTTAGCCCATACAGCGGCACTTGGCGCACATGCGCAGGAGGTTTCATGCTCATACAGGCCTACACACACACACACACACACACACACACACACACACACACACACACTCTAAAACTGAAAGGGACAATGTGGGCTTATAATGAACAGAAAACACAAAAAAAAACTCTTATTTCAGCTGCGTTGTTTTGCATAATTTTACATATGAAGAGTTCTTTTCCAAATACATATATCCATTGATTTATTTAAAGGGGCTTAAAGTCAAACATTATTATTATTATTTATGCTGAAAAGCAGCAGTAAGGTTGTTTTTTTTTGCTCTCCCACATTGAAAAAAGTTCATATTTTGGATATTATCATTTTGGAAGGAAACTCTTCACAGAGAGAAGTTTTTTTTTTTTTATCATCATTATTAATATTATTATTATTATGAATATTCCGGGGTCAAACCTGAGTAGAGATATGATTTGTAGGCTTATTTTTCCTCTCAAACCCCTGATTGTTTCTGCTGATTTTAAGGCTTTATTTGTTCATTTACTTCCTCCCAAAAAAAGAAAAAGAGCAAAGAAAAAGTTTTGATTGTCTTTTTTTTTTCTCTCCTTGATTATCTCAAAATTCATAAATAGGCTAATTATTAACCCTGTATGTCTTGTTTCGCCCCCCCCTCCCCCCTCCCCCCTCCCCCCACCGCTTCCTCAATACTGATGAGTATACACTAACAAATAGAATTTAAATACATTGTACAATAAATACAAAACATAAATAAAAGACTCAAAGAAAGTACTGAAAATCTTTGTACAAGATATAAATAGCTTGAAATATACTTATAGCGTTACCTTTGGCAAGTCTAGTTTACAGTTGTACAACCCGCGGGTAACAAAAGTTTGTCCCTTTTTCAATAAAATGCGAAGAAATAATCAAAATAACCCCGTTGCACTTCGGGGCAGAATATGGCCAAAAAAGTTTCACTTCATATATATATTTTTTTGCGATCAATGTTTGATATTTACCACTTATTATTTGCCCTTAACATGACGTCTTTTGTGCGTCCTCGTCCCGGTGCCATCCACGGAGAGGTGACGGTGAGGGGGAGGAGGGGGGGAGGAGGGGAGAGAGAGGAGGGAGGAGGAGGGGGGAGTTCAGTTTAGGAAAGCGTTTGGGGTCACCCTCTTTTGATGGGACAGCACCCCGGGGAACCCCGCGGACACGCCCGGGGAGAAGGCCGGTAGGGAGCTGTTTCTGAGCGAGTCCGATAGCAGAGACTGCGGCGAGCTGCTGGTCGCCAGGCCGCCGTATCCCGGTGCGCCCTGCTGGAGATGCGGCGGCGGCGGCGGATGCGGCGGCCCTCCTCCAGGCTGCCCCGGTGCCGCTGCAGCCGCGTGTTGGGTCCCTGAGACAAAATACCCGGCAGTCTGTCCGGACAGCAGCCCGACCGGCGACGTGCTCATCCCGTAACTGTTCGTCAAGCCCAGCGCCCCGGCGGCTGACCCGCCGAGGATGGAGCGCCCCAGGTCCCCGTTGCTCAGCTGCTCCACCGCGGGCAGCAGCGACCCGTAGCCGGCAGCCTGGTTCAAAAATCCGGGTGAGGATCCGTTGTAGTGCGGGTGATGGTGGTGGTGATGGTGCAGGGAGAGAAACGGAGAAATCTGCCAGTAGAGCGGGTTGTTCGCCCGCTCGTTAATCCCCAAGCCGAGTGGAGCGAAGCGCAGACCGCGTTTCATCGCCAGCTTGCCCCGGGAGGTGGCGGAGCGCCTGCGGAGCTTCCCGGTAGTCCCCCCGATGAAAACATCATCGCTGCTCGGGTCCAGCATCCAGTAGTTCCCCTTCCCCGGGTCGTCGTAGTGCCTGGGCACCTTGACAAAGCACTTATTGAGGCTCAGGTTGTGCCGGATGGAGTTCTGCCAGCCCTGCTTGTGCTCCCGGTAATACGGGAAGTTTTTCATGATAAACTCATAGATGCCGTTCAGCGTGAGCCGCTTCTCGGGGCTCTGCCGGATGGCCATCATGATCAGGGCGTTGTAGCTGAACGGAGGCTTGTCATATTTCCCGTTTTTCCCGCTATTATTGCCGTTATTATTCTGCTCCGGTGTTGCCTTGGCGCCGTCCCCTCCTCCGCCTCCCCCACCGCCCTCCTCCTCCTCTTCCCCCTGCTCCTCCTTGCCCGGTTTCTCCGGGTCCAGCGCGCCGGCTGTGGAGTCTACCTCCGGTGGGTCCAGCGACTTCTCAGAGTCAGAACCCGGAGAGGGAGAGAGGGTCCCGGGGATGCCGATGACCGCGGCGGCGGCGGCGGCGGCGGCAGCAGCAGCGGAGTCCGTTCTGTCGCACTTGGAGGGCAGCAGGAGGCTCTTGATGCTGAAGGAGGAGGACCGGTGGACGGTCGGCGGGTCTTTTACATCCTCCATGCCCGGTGGCAGGTCTCCCAAAAAATACGAGGAATAAATAATAATAAAAAAAATAACAACAACAACAACAACAACAACAACTCCAAGCTCGTCCACCTCCGTTATCCGGGCTGGAAACGAAAGAGAGACAGAGAGGAGAGAGAAAGGAGGGTCAGGATGAGAGATGCATGGATGGAGGAGTGGAGAGAGAGAAAAGAGACAGACAGAGAGAGAGAGAGAGAGAGAGAGAGAGAGAGAGAGAGAGAGAGAGAGAGAGAGAGAGAGAGAGAGAGCGTGGCTTGGATGTGGAGAAATTAGTAATTAAGGAGGTTCCGACTCGCGGCTACATCACGGAGAGGAGGAGCTTCTCCAACTTGGTGATTTTGTCAACAAATCCTCTTTTCTGCTTCTTCCTCTCCGTCTCTCCGTCTTCAAACGGAGACTCTGACGACCTTTAATGTCTCCAAAAAACACAAACCTGTCATTTTTATCTGCTCTCTTTAATCTCCCCTCTTCCCGTCGGTGTTTACGCGCGTGCACCTCTCCCCCTAAATTCGCTCTTGTAATTGTGCCGTGCGTCACGCATCACCCTCCTCTCAGCGCATGTGTGCGTAAAATCCCGTCCTGAGCTTGTGCGTAAAAGCGCACGTCTCTCTCTCTGTGTGTGTGTGCGCGCGCGCGCCTGTGCGTGTGCGTAAAAGCGCGCATGCAGGCATTCGGGGCAGGCAGCCTCCTCGGCTTTGTTTTCTCAACGACAATAATAGTTTGAATTCATGTCGGCAAACACAGCGCGTGCACGGTCAGTGTGCGCTCATGTGTGTGGTTTTTGGGAAAGGAGGAGGAGGAGGAGGAGGAGGAGGAGGAGGAGGAGGCGGGGTGAAGCATTGTCTACTAATAAAAATCATTGTGCCAGGCAGGAAGCATGAGCGCGCGCGCACAGGCACGCAAGCACACACACACACACACACACACACACACACACGCAGGCAGCAGGTCTGACGCTGTAACCAGAGCGCCTCCTGTTGGCAGCAGTCAGAATTACAAATGAATCTGTTTATTTTCTGACTGCTGTAAGTAAACTTAATAATAATTATACTTATTAATTTATCATTATTATTATTATCATTATTATTATTATAGATGATCCATCTTGTTCGTTAAGCTCTTAAAACCTGATTTTTCTCCTAATTTTTTTCCTTCAGTTGGTTTTAAATGCAGTAAAAAAAACTTTCTCCAGTGTTTCAATGTCACATGTTTACATTGAGTCAAACTCAGGACTCCATATTTAGTGAAGATAAACTGGTGGTTTTAAGGTGTGTTTTTAATGCAAAACAATATGTTAAATGACAATAAAATGAGGAGAATTAGTGATTCTACAGCAGAATTATATTCCAGGCTGTGTGAGGAAACAGTTTTTAGAACATAAAGACGTTATATAAAATAAATCTGAACATTTAAATGAATTAATATAATGTAAAAAGAATGTTTTTAACTTCTTAGAGTGGTGGAAGATTTCAACTCTATTATTAAAACTTGACCACATGAAACTGACTGAGAGTTTAAATAATGTTGGCATTTAACATATTGTCTATATTTACATCGTCCTCATTAATGTATCAATTAAAATATCAACTGTGTGTGTGTGTGTGTTAAGCTGCTGTTAGTAGCAGATATTTTAAAATAAAAATCTTTCTTTAGGCCTTTATTTATCTAAACATGACGTAACTTCCTGTTAAAACGTTGCGTCTCGGACTGTTTTCCTACATATGTGAATATTAAATCGTAAAACCGGATCAGGACTCGGGCGCTGCGGTCTCGTGGCGTCCTCGGCCGGGCCCGCGGGCCATATAGAGGGGGCAGGCCTTGAGCACGTGCATCTCTTTGTTCCCAACTATTAATGAATCAGTACGAACGTTTTTTCATATATAATACACATTATAATCATCGTCACGTGACCTCTGCACAGGAGTCAATAACTTCATCCATCGATAATTCAACGCACCGCCCGGCGCATGCGCGTGTCCTGCAGGTGAGTACAGGTGTTTATAGTGGAGGCTCCGCTCTGCTGCAGATTTAATACAACTTTTATTTAATGAATGTATTACTGCAGTTTGTTGTCTGTATTGGTTTGTTTACGGCTGTTCAGATTGTTGTTGTTTACATCATTTCATATTATATCACCAGGCTGAACATATGGATCATAAAAGAGCTGCTGGACCCCCGTTAACCCCCTCCTCACCTCCCTGCTCTGTGTCTCTAAACTGGAATAATACGCCCAGATTAAACATTAATGTAGAAATATGCAACATATAAGCACAAAACTTCAACAGATTTTGACGCAGCGACTCTTAAAGCCTTTTACTCATCAATTAAAGCAGATTATTTTCTCAATTAGTCGATTATTCATTTTGAGCCCGAGGTGATGGTTTCATATATCTTGTTTTGTCTGATCAACAGTCCAAAAAACATATAAAACATATTCAGTTTATGAATAAAACCATTAGTCGACTAATCGCAGCTCTAGCAGGTCGATCATGTTATCAATTAATCATTTTTGTCTATAAAACGTCAGGAAGTATTGAAAATGAAAAAGTTATGTATTCAAATAACTTGTTTCCTCACGTTTGAGAGGCTGGAAACTCATTTAGAAAGATTAATCAATCATCAAAATAGCTTCTGATTAATTTTCTGTCGATCGACTGATTGATTCATGTCGTGCTTTATGGCTTCATTTCCCCCCAAATTTCCAGTGAAGTTAAGCGAGTCCAGCAGACTTACAGTAAGCCTGCAGCTTTTAGGGCTCCTGGAGATTTGCCTGCTTGTTAATCCAGCTCTGCTGCTGCTGGCTGGCTGCAGGCGAGTGAAGCACTTTTAGGCAGTTAAAATAAACAGCAAACATTCTTCTAAACATATTTTTCCAAAACACAATAAATGATTTAATTTTTTTTTTTTGGAGTCGCAGCCGAAAGAACAAACCTGACAGAACTTTTCATCCTTTAGTTGAACTGAACTGTGTTTTTAAAGAAAGTTTCACCTTTTACAGTTAAAAAATACAGTTTGTTGACTGACAGTAACACAGACTAGTCACAATTATTTATATTTATTTGTTACATAAATTCCAGTTTAATACAGTTTTTTTTTAAAAAAATCACATATTTGTCATTTTTTCTCCTGGTTGCAGCTTCTCCTCTGTGATGTTTCCTCCTTTCATCAGTTTCATGTCACTGGTTCATCAGTCAAAGATCAAAACTCTTAAAATCCCACCAAAGTTTTTTTAAGTGATGTTTTTAATTTTTCAGTTTAATTTCACAGTTTGGAGTCGCAAGAAAAAAAAAGAAAAAAAAACGTTTATCTGAAACAAAACATGTTGTTAAAATTTGAACAGATTTCACAAACTGCCTTCAGTGTCTCACACACTGAGCTCCGTGATCACTGTTTGTTTGCACTCACTGCAGATTTTGTATGACAACAAAGCTGAAATCCAGATTACACACACACACACACACACACACACACACACACACACGAGGCCTTCCTCCTCCAATCTGCCGTATTAAATCTCTGCTGTGTTTTAGTGCCAGATGGTGCTTCTGTTTAACTTTAACCAGATCTGTACCTCCAACAAAGGCTCTGTTTGGGCTACACACACACACACACACACACACACACACACACACACACACTACCTCTGATACCCTAAAACATGAGATTAAAGACAATTTGATACGATTTGTTATGAGATGGATTTTTGTAGTTTTGTCACTAATAATAACACTTTTTTCACCAGTTTAAAGGACACATATTCTGCACATTTACAGGTATATATGTATATTCTGGGGCTCTACTGGAATATCTTTGCATGATTTCCAGTTAAAATGATCTTCTACTGGTCCTTTATGTAGCCCCTCAGTTCAGCCTCTGTCTGAAACAGGCCGTTTTAGCTCCTGTCTCTTTAAAGGGGACGTATTATTAGTATTTTCCTTATTTTCAGACATACATATATATATATATATATAATGTCACAATGTCGGATGTTCATGTTAAAAGTGGCCGACGTGTCAAATAACGAGGTAAACGTATGTAGCAGTATTCCCTGTGAGCTTCAGACTGCTCTGAACGCTAAGTTTCCAAGGTTTTTTTCTACTTTCAGCCCGAGCTGATGTCATTTCGTGACGGATTTCTTTATATGGACATCTGCTACATGCACGAGTTCGCTGCTCTGCTCAGGGAGTAGTTGCGCCGAGCCTCGACGCCATTACACACCACAGCAAAGTAAAATAAGTAGTTCACCTGTTGGAGGTGTGCTGGTCGTCTGCAGCTCTTCATCATACATCATCATCACTGTGGCTGTTTCTGCTTCTACTCTTCCTCCCTGCGTTATTTCTGACCCGCTCAACAAATAGCTCCAAATAGCTCCATATGTCGTTTTTTCGACTGGTTTTTAGCGCCGCTAACGAAGCTCCGCTAAGTCAGTCAGTGAGGATCACGTTTTTACTTCCTGTAAATTCTTCCCAATAAAAGTCTCCAGTTGGTTAGTCATTAAAAGCTTTTAATTTGAAGCAGTAAAGCAGGAAATGTTTGGACACAACTCTGATACATAAAGCTGACCAATCAGAACAGAGTGGGCTCATCAGGAGGCGGGGCCTTAAAGAGACAGGAGCTAAAACGGCCTGTTTCAGACAGAGGCTGAACTGAGGGGCTGCATAAAGGACCAGTAGAAGATAAATAAGGAGTTTTTTTTAACTTTTGAATCATGCAGAGCTACTCTAGCGGAGTCCAGAAGTAAAAATTTAGAGCTGAAATGAGCATAATAGGTCCTCTTTAATGCCCCCCTCCTGATGAACCCGCTCTGTTCTGATTGGTCAGCTTCAGGAAGGTAGAAAAAAAACAACACAAACGAAGCGTTCAGGTCAGGTTGAAGCCCCGACTTTTGACTTGCAGGCACCTCAAGTTTTGGAACTTTGACCATGTTTAACATCCGACATCATAACAGGATATAAATGACAGAAAACCACAAAAAGCAGAATATGTCTCCTTTAATATCTGCGATCTGTGAACGTGATGACATCACTAAAGAGAAACATGTCTGTCATTTTTGACTCTGTGTTAAAATTTGACAAACATATAAATAAGCATTAGCAGTGGCTTTTCCTGCATTAGGTCGATTTGGAGATCTGGAGGGTCGTCTCTATTAACTCTCTTAATGTTTCAGTCTTTCCCATAATTCACCTGAAGCTGGTTGAAAATGCAGCAGCTGGACTCCTCACTGATACCAATAATCCCTTTACTGGTTCCCACTGAGATATAGAACTGATTTTAACATGTTTTTATTTGTTTTTAAAGCTCTGCGTAGATTCTCTGATCTCCTCAATCCATATTCAACTTCCAGACTCTCTGATCGGTTATTCCTCTCTCTTCCATCTTCCCAATCAAAATCCAAAAGCTTTTTTTTCCATTTCTGCCCCCAGATTGTGGACCAGTTTGCCCCGAACTGCCAGATCTTCCCCTTCAATTAGCACCTTTAAATCCCGGCTAAAGACCCAACTGAATATGATTGTATTTGAGTCTCCTTAATCGTAAGTATAACGATAAAACTATTTTAAACTTGTCTTATTTTCTAAATTTCTCTGTAAAGCAGTTTAGTCAACACCTGGTTTTAAATGTGCAATAAAACTTTTACCCAATCTGTCACTTCCTGCTTCAACTTTGACCTACTGTACTTGCCGTAATTGTACTCGTGTCCTCAGAGCTTTCAGTTCGACCTCCAAACAAACTGGTTTTCCGATCTGATCATCTGATTACATTGCTGGACCCACCAGACTTCTTTTTAGTGACGTCAGCATGTTGCCAGATCTCAGCGATTAACCTGGTGAGGAAAATAACACCCGAGTTACACGTCGTCATCTGGAACGATCTCTCGGTGAACATTAACAGGATGGAGAAGGTAACTTTAAAAAGATGCTCAACAGACAATGACAACAAATGTTGCTTATAGGACTCAATGTGCTCTTACATTAATGATTATGGGCTTAACCACTTACCATAAGGTAAGCAGCCTGCACTGTAAGCTTGCACCATAAGGGGAAACTCCATTCATCTATCCGTTGTCATTACCTGATTATCCTGAGCAGGGTTGCAGTGGGTGGGGGGGGTCTGACCTACTGGATGAGAGGAAGAGTTTAACCCCGACACATGTGGAAGGACACAGGATGAATCCCAACGTCCAGACTCGCAGACCGACGTGCTGTGACGTGTTCACCGTCGTCATGTCCAGTCTTTGAGGCCATAAAAGGCTTTATTAGTCGGGGGCTGAAGGAAAATACATATTCCCAGTTCTAATCCTGTGTCCCTGTATTAACTGGTCATGTATCTCTTGTTATATGACACATATATGTACAATAAATAATTTTTCAGTGTTTTTACAGCAACCTCTGTCTTTTCACTTCCTATAAAATGTTTTCAAATGTTTGATGACTCATCTTGAACTCAAAAATTCTACCAATGAAATGTGAGTCTAGTTAACCGCAAGCATCATATAAAACAGCACTGTACTGTTTGTGAGTCGTAGCAGCTAACAGAGCAATATGGAGAGAGACGGGAAGAGATGTGCGTTTGGATATCGGAGGACAAAAACTGTGTTTCATTTGCAAGTAATGTTGCTGAAGTCTGATTCATTCACGTCTCCCTCGTCGTCCTCTTGATCTAACGACAGGTAAGAGAGGTCTGTCCTCTGTAGCTGAGTATCGCATCAAACTCAACACTTTTAAGCATTTAACCAATTAAATGTGAAGTATTTGATTTAAACACACCACTCAAAGCTGAACTCAAACTTCTGTTTCACTGCGACTTCACTCGTTTCCATTATGATCAATCAAAATTTATGACCCTGTAATTCATTTGAAAGAACGTTGTTGAATGTTTTTAGTGGTGCTGACTTATGCAATATAAACCTCACTGCATCTGTTCACTTACAGGCCTACGTAAAAAATATATTATATTTTGTTATGACTCTAACTTTTACGTTGCCGTACACCTTCTATGAACCATGGGTAATCTTCAGAGCGAAGTCTGCAGCTCAGGCAGACTCTCAGGTCTCTTGTGCACTTGAGGAATTGTGGATTTAGACGTTGACACTCTCAGACTTCCCGGGAACGCATCAGTTAGATACGCAAGCCCACAAGAGCGGGAAAGTCTGGACGTTTGGATTCAACTGAGTTGAGCTGAAGGATTTCCAGTGAGTTTTAAATGATAACCTCTAGAGAATATGTCACTCTTTTTCTCGGGATTCCCACGATTTTTCACCATAGATGAAATTTTGATTCTAAAAGCAGAACTGAAGTTAATCATGAAAGATGTTTTACTAATTTTCTGATGGTTTGATAGTGAAACAACAATTCCTCTTAAAAGTAAACTATCTTTGATGTGAAAACAAGACTAGGCTAGCAGCTGATTTGAGCTAAATGCTAACATCAGTATGCTACCTCCACAGTCTGAGCTGTCAGTGTGTAGTGTGTTGGTCGTGGCTCGTAGTGACTCTGCAGCTCCTCTCGGCTTTACGGAGCTTTATAGTGAGTTTCAGCTCATTGTTTATCTGTCTGGCTGCAACTTTACTGTTTTGCTTCACTCTCAGTGCTCTCATAGCGTCGTTTTCAGAGTAAAAGCTGTAAAAAGCCGCTGTACACTACCTGCTCAGCACCAAACAGCAAACAGACACAGTTAGCTGTAGGGTTGCAACAGATTATAGTTGATCCGTGATCAGTACGGATTGCCCCCCCCCCCCCCACGGTTTGGCACACATGTGAACCGCGGATTAATTGCAAAATTTAATATCTCATTTAAAATAAAGTAAACTGCTGTAAGTACAAGTCATGGACAGACAGCGTATGTTTACACGCTGTTTAATGTGCTGCAGCTGAGCAGCTAATTAGCTACGTAGCTGCTAACTGACGTTAGCGATGCACTTTTCCCTAAATTAATGTTTGTTTGGTGGCTCGTTCAACAAGCTGCAGGACAAGATGTGTGTTCACATTTTTAAGTTATGAAGTTTTGATGATGTGGACACAGACTGTTGTTTCATTCACTACCGTGTTTAAAAGGAGGGTATCATGTTTCATATCGCAATTTAATTTAACAATTGAGCTTTGATAAGATTTTAACATTGGACATCTTGAATGTTGTCTTCATTTAAGACCATGGGCAAATGTTTCTTGCTGTAACCTAAGTGTTTTACAGATATCTTTTTTTTTTTTTTTTTTGCTGATCCGAAAAATGATCCGATCCTTGACTGAAATCCGTGATACGATCCGAACCGAGAGTTTTGTGATCCGTTGGACCCCTAGTTAGCTGTAGACTAGCTGGTGAACATAGTGGAGCATTTAGCAGCTAAAGAGCCAGATATTTCCCTCAGGAGTTGGTGGAGAACAAAAACAGAGCTAAAAGAGAGTGAATATTGGACTTAAATTCACCAGGTGGACAGAAACACGACTCCAAATGAATGATATTGTTGCTCCGTAACTGCTGGATGTGGAAATAAGCAACTGTTTGCTAACAAGTTCGACATACCAACTTAAAAAGCTGATGATGTGTGAGTGTCATGTTCACTACTATGACAAAAGTACATTTTCTGCAGGTTTGAGTAGAGTATTGATGTAGTAACTTTCCATCACTGACTGAGACCACCTGACAAGGAAAGTCTGTCTGCTCGTTTGCTCCACAGCAGCCCAAACAAACCAAATCAGAGTTTTCTGTGTTTCTGCTCCGACAGAAGAACCTTGCAGAACTCTTCTTCTCCTCTTTGCTCCTGCTTCATCTCCACAGTCGGACAGTTTCAGCGTCGGTCGGTGGTGTCAGTTTTTTCCGCTGGCTGAGCTCGCCGACCAGCTGCACAGATTACAGCACTGTTGCCAAAACAGCGCAAGTATTTATAAGCAGCTTTTAAGAGTTAGATTATCATGAGTCTGCTCTCACAAAACATGAACTTGGCTGACTCCTCGTTCTCGTAAGCTCTCTCCGCCGAGGAGGGGGGACAGAAACCTGATGCAACCACCCCTGGCTTTCACTTTACAGTTCTTTACAGTACACCTCCCTCTGAACTTCAGGACCTACTGCTGTTTTCTTGGAAGAGGTGAGTCTCAGTGAAGCGCTCGTCTCTTATTGATTTCACCTGTTAAATCCGATTTAGTCATCAGGGAGAGGAGACACTGGAAGGAAGGAGAGTTAAAGATTCAAGGTACATCCCTGAATATCTCCCATGTTTCCCCGGTTACATGCAAGTTTTCTTATTGGATCACTTTTCACTGCTTGATCACCTTTTTTATTGTAAATCAGTTATTGATTGGATGCTGCGGAGTGGACAAACAAAAAGTTTATTACTCCCAAATTTTATATGTAATCTGTGTTCTGATTCACCATCTAGTTTAAAACAGAGGATGTGTAGGTCTCATTAGTGAAAGTCTCTTCATTCATTAGGAAGATTTTTCTCTTCATGATGTTATTTCCCACATTAACTTTGATGATGGATAATATTATAGTCAGTGAGATGAGAAGAGTTTGCTGACTGTCAGTAAGAAACATATTTTAATTGTTTATCTTCATTTCTATTCAGTGAAGTCGAAACTTCCTGAGCGTCAGTAGAAACTATACATAATGTCCACTTTCTGTAGAATGAGTTTTGAAGCGCATGTTAAGACGCTAACTAAATCATGTTTCTTTCACCTGAGAAACAGCCAAACTCCGGTCTGTGGTATCAGGAAATGAAATGGAGATGTTAATATGTTTGGACTACTGTAACTCTCTTTTTACCTGTCTTAATAAATCTTCCATACAACGCTTACAAACTGTCCAAAACGCTGCTGCTGCTGCTGCTGCTGCTCTGCTTTTAACACAATCCAACAGATGGTCACATACAACTCCTCTTTTAATCTCATTGCACTGGCTTCCAGTAAATTTTAGAATTCATTTTAAGATTTTGGTGCTCACTTATAGAGCCCTACATGGCTCCACAGTACATTAATGACCTTCTGCACCCCTACAGCACCAGTCGAGCTCTTAGATCCTCCACCCAGGGCTTTCTACGTGAACCCCGTACACATTTTAAGACCTGGGGGGGGGGGACTGTGCCTTCCAGTCAGCAGCCCCAAAGCTTTGGAACAGTCTTCCAACAAGCTTAAGGTCCTTGGATAATGTAGACTCCTTTAAAAACCCATTTGTTCAGACAGGCATTTGGGTAGTATGTGATATTTTATCCTAATTTGTCCATTTTATCTGCTCGGCTTGTGTATTTTATCTGGTGTCTTTGCTTTTTATTTATTCTGCTTTTATTTTATTTTTATTTCACTTTATTTTATTTCTTTGACTGTGAAGCACTTTGTAACTGGTGTTTGTGAAAGGTGCTATATAAATAAACTTTGCTTGCTTGCTTGCTAATGAATAACTGATGTAGTTTATAAGATGTTCTCATCATAACCTGGGTTATTAAACAATGAATGTACAATCAGAATATCAATAAATGCAGATATGAATAAATAAACGCTTTCTGCCTGATCTGTACACAGTATAAATACACAAAAGGTTTTTATTAAAGGACAATTTTTCAAGTGAACCGACTGTATTTCCATTTAGCTTTTTTTTTTTTCTCCCTGTACCAAAATGTACGGTGGCCCTGAAGTGCAAATC
Organism: Thunnus maccoyii; assembly: GCF_910596095.1. Lineage (NCBI taxonomy): Eukaryota > Metazoa > Chordata > Actinopteri > Scombriformes > Scombridae > Thunnus > Thunnus maccoyii. The sequence goes on from NC_056546.1 coordinate 2,317,427, forward strand.
ACAATGACAAATCACAAAACACAACAGCAAAATAACAAATTTGACTGTGATTTGCTGTCGTGTTTTGTCATTTGCCGTTGTGATTGGCATTTCAGGGCCACCGTAAAAATGGGCCAATCCGCCTGAGAAAACATCTTCTTTTCTGCACCAGCTTCCTCTCTTCTATACCTGCCACCAGCTGCATTCCTCCAACACTTCAGTTGTTTTGTTTTGTCTAAACTGGACACGTTTGGTTAATTACATCACTTCAAACTGCAGGTGAAACAATGCCGACTTTCACCACAACGTGACCCAGACTGCTTTTGAGTGATATATCACTATGACATCAACTCAGCTGTCATCACTCAGCTACCCGCTAGTCACTGCAGTTAGCAAGGTTGTTGTTAAATGGCTTGTTTGGAAACTAGCCAAAAAAGAAGAAAAAAAAAAAGGCAAGGATGACATTGAAAACTGTGTGTTTAAGGATGACTGGACTGACAAATACACATTCATTTTGCCCCGAGGGAAACATGAGAACATTGTGCTTGATTTGCAATGAAACAGTGGCACTGAAACAATGAAACGACACTAAACGTGCCTGTTCTGAACAAAACTATCCCCAAAACAGGAAGGAAAAACCTCAAAACTGAACCAGTTGAAGTCATGATATCAAGACTCATTAATGAACACTCACACCTGACCATCACACCTTTTTATGCTCGAGTTAAAGGACTCGGTTACAAAATGAAGGAGTCACATCATGTCCACAGTTCTGCAGTTTTCATGTAACACAGCCTTACTGGACCTCTAAGACTCGTATGTGAGGAGCTGAAGTATGAAGGCAGCCTGCATGAAAGAATGAATAGATATGAGTGACATTATGTCAGTGTAAGTTACTTTTCGAATAACTGCAGAGCCTTTAATGCGATCTGATTTTGCTTTTACACCTGGTTTTCTCATTATCTCCATCCTGCCGCCACTGTCATCAGATCTCAGTACGCAGGTGAGGAAGGGGGAGCAGACGGACTCAGATCAAAGGCAGCGATGTGAGATTCACTCGAGGCAGCTGCTAGCCTTGCTAACTAGGCTAACGTTAAATACTGTAAGAAGGTAATCAGAGCTAGCGGAGAAGCTAGCTAGTACTGCTGCTAGCTCTGCTACCTCACCGGTCACGTGACCCCAGTTTTGCACGTCATAGCGGTCCCTCGAGATGCAGCTTTGATTTTCATAGTTGTGTATTTAAGAGTATGTGCCTAATGTACTTTATCAGTTACTCTTATATAGACTTTCTGGCCTTTTTTTTTAATCATCATGGGAACATTATGGGAGTTCTTGGCTCAGTATTACTTTGATGTGTCATTTTATTTTGACTCCTTGTCTTTGAAGAACATCTGTCCTGGAATAATCCCCTCATGGTATTTATCTGTCTTCTGCGTGTATTTACACCTGCATGGATGTGAGGTTTTTCTTATCCAGATAAGACACGCAGATACAGATCACACATGTTAATACCAGATGGAAATGGGGTCCAGAAATGAGATCTTTACGTCATTCTGCAACTCCAACATCACCTGGATTAAGTGCTTAAGAGTTGCATTTTGGTCTGCAGAGTAATCTTTCACTTGAAATAAAAAAAAAACCCTAAGAAACAATTGATTGACTCAAAGAACACATACGTAAAAATAAAAAAGCTTGTGCTGCAAATATCTTAAAGCCAGAAAAGCTTTCTTTATGTGTGTGTGTGCAATGTAGTACCAGTAAATCATTAATGTGCTTATAAAATAATGATATCACTGTATAAAATAATGATGTCACAGCCACCCACGCATGTATGTATATATATTGAGGGCTACACGTGTAAGTGGAGCTAAATGGATAGAGCAAGGCATTAACACTGGCAGGATTACAGGCCCAGTTCCCACTGAGACCAGCTGGTTCTTTGAGTGTCTCTCAGCCTTCATATGTTTTGGCAGCTTGTATGAAACATCCAACAAACTACATACACATCCTGTTAAGTATGTATCGCCTCAGATCTGTTATGTCCATTTATTTGGCTTCAAGCGAGTGTGTGACATAAAATCCATAACCGCGATGGCTTCTGTGTGAAACTGGTCGCAAAACGTTTCAGTTTAATGCAAATAAATTGCATGCAACGTTTCAGTTGTCTGCAGGGACCGATGCACAGTGCACGGCAAAAACTGTACATGCTTGCATTAAAAAACATTATACCCTTAAAGAAATAAAATGTTCTTGTGTTCGTTATTCAATTATCTTGTTATGTCTTGAACACAGAGGTGGTTACATAAAGTATCCAGTGAAATGTGATTTAGGGTGTGTAGCTGATGCCACCTTCTTGTAATATTGGAAATATCCTAATTATGAATTCCCAACTTGTCGTTATTACAACTGGGAAACATTTTCTCAAAGCTATGGTATATTATATATATATATATATATATATATATAGGCATTTAATATGGAAGTGCCTGAAAACCAAACAAACATGGACGCCTCATGTCAGCCTCATTCAATGTAATGAAACCCAAATTTAATGGATATAATGTAATTTTATCAATTCACAGTATTTCAAACCCTCACAAGACCGACTCAGTTATCATACAACCTCCTTCTGTTGTCAGATGATGTGAATCGTTAACATGGGACTCTTCCTCTTCCAGCCTACATGGCGTGAACATGAACATTAACTCTCTCTTTAAAAGTTGATGCGAAGCTTATATTCAGCTTCAGCAGTCTGAGTTAGTGATAGAAAAATCCATGTATTAGTTAAGTAGATATGGTCATATGTATGTATATATTTGGCGGCAGGGCCTTGAGGGGAACACTATAATAGACATATGGACATCATGGTCATCATGTGAAAGTGAGAGCTCTGTAAAGCTTTGTCTAGGTCTGTTAGAAGGAATCTGTAAACAACTAGAGGTGCCTCCCCAGGGCATCAAGGCCGTCAATATATACTAGTGACTTTCCTTTGTCTTGTCAGAATTCTCCACGGAGACTCTGCGTACTCTCCGTGTCTACAATATATGTTTGGTTTGGATTAAAGAGATGCTTGACTTCAACCAACCTCAGTCTATTTGGTAATTTTTACCTATCAGTTAGTCATATCAAGTGGATATCTGACACATTTACAGTCTTTTTAGCATCAAATTCCCTCTTTGTGTTTCCTCGGACAGTGTTTCCCTGTTGAGCTGCAGGTGGAAGTATAGTAACAAAAAGAAGGACTTTGGCACTAAAAACACTGTGACGTTGAAAGATATCTACTTGATTTGACTCATTTGGACGCTGAAGCTTCATATTAGCTTCAGATAAACTTTGAAATACATATTTTGCACAGAAGGAGGATTATGTGGATTATGAAGGGATCTTCTAATGGTCAGTGTGAACAGGAGGAATGATTACAGTAAGAAAAATGGGTTTCAGTGTTCATTTGGTGTCCTGACTGTTGGAGCTGTTTTAAGACAGACTTGAAAAATTGTGAATCAGCCCTTTAAAGGGTTCCTTACAATAAAAAAGTCCATATAATTAGTACACTCCACCAAAATATGGTGAATTCATTATTAGAATACATTTTCACCCTTCTTGAAGCTCAAACATGTAAAAGAATAGCTGTGTTTTTAGCCATCAATGGTAAAGCGGGCATATTTTACTACCTTTTACTGACCATATTCCTTAAAAACTTTAGGACTTCATCCACAAAACCTCAATTTTTTTTCACCACAGCTTCAACAGAAACTACAAACGTCTCATAGTCTGCAAGAGATGAGTGTTTCAAACTCATTTTTGGGTGGAATGTCACTTTAATGCAGCTTTCTGAGGGTTCAGTTCAACTTTTAATGAAACATTTATCAGAAAAAAAACTCATGGGGAACTTTATTGTGACTACAAAGTGATAGAAACTTGAATGCCATCAAACTTTAGAAGTATTGTTCTAAAGATTCCTTGATTTTCTTCATAGAGGCCACATTATTTTGTAAACAAGGGAAGTGATGTCAAGTAATTCATCGATAGTTTTTGGAAAACTATGATGAGATCTGACAGTCTGTCTGTCAGTATGAGGGATCACTGACGCTGTTTTTCAAGCATGAGCTGCCTCCTCAAACTCCACCGCCACGTCTTTGACCTCTGTGTCGGGTCTTTGATTGACCTCTGTCATCTCAGTTTTGAAGGTCGCGCCGTTGTAGCCTCCATCGTCGTCCACCAACCGGATCTTCCAGGATCACAGACGCCCTCGCTGGATATTTGACAAAGACCTCTGGACCGGTATTTTTTTTTTTTCTTTTCAGGTATCTACGCCCGTCTGTCACCCGCCCCAGTTTTAAACAGATTGTGACAGATATGACAGCATCGTCGGCGAACGGTTTCATATTCGCTTATCGGGCATGACGTGATCCAGCACAAAATAGGAGGAAGAGGAGGAGGGAGTCTCAGAGGAGGAATGAGGACAGTGGACAGGAACTTACTTTCTGTCAAAGCACGTTAAGAGCGAGGCGGCCGCACTGTTCCGTGGTAACTCCCTCTGGAGAGTACAGTGCAGGGAGGAGATGGGTCCTGGTCCTCCATGTTTGCGATATTATTACAGCCCCAGACCTTGCACCAAGAGACGCCAAACTAAATCAGGCTGACTCGCCGGCAGCATCGGGGTCACCTAGAGTTTACAGCTATTAATAGCACGGGGTGTTAGAGTAAAAAAAAAAACCCCACCTAACACACACTCACCGCTCCTCCCATACCACAGCTACACACACACTCATACATGCAGCATCCCCCCCTCAAGGCTTTTCCCACACACAACAGTGAAAGGGAAAATGTACACACTTGTCACTGAGAGAATGAGGAGGAGGAGGAGGAGGAGGAGGAGAAGGAGGAAGGCAGGCCTGGTTGGCACAGCGACAGAGCTCCCACGTTGCCACGAGGCAGAGACAACGGAGCGTCCGTTACAAATCAAAACATTTGGTTGATTCATTCTGGGATGTTTTCTTTCCTCTCCTCTCCCTCCTCCCTCCCCCCCCGCCCCCCCCCCTTCCCCACCCCCTTTTCTCCCTCTGGTGTGTTTGGGATGCTCACACACTGACCTACATTGGCAAAACAGTGATGAAATCAGGATTGTGAGGTTGTGTGTATGTGTGTGTGGTAGACGGCGCCAGGTTAGCGAGTGCGTGTATGTTTGTGCATCTGTGTACATGTGTTTAAATGTTTGCATGTGTGTGTGTGTGTTTTAAGACTTCTTTAAGATGTGACAGCATGCAGTGAAACCTGCTGCGGCGTTAATCTTACCAGGGTCACAGTAAGTGCTGCCAAAACACAGCATTAAAGGAATAGTTCAGTGTTTCGGTCGACATGTTTATTTGCTTTCTCCCCGAGAGTCAAATGTGTAGCTGACATCAATCTCATGTCTGTGTGTTCAGTACAGAGATAGCTTTAGGGCTGCAACTAATGGTTATTTTCATTATCGGTTAATCTGCTGAATATTTTCTCGATAAATTGATTAATGATTTTGCCCACAGTTCAAGGTTACATCTTTAAATGTCTTATTTTGTTCGACCATCAGTCAAAAACCAAAAGATGTTCAGTTTACTATCATGTATGACGATGAAAAGCATCAAATCCTCTCATTTGAGAAGCTGGAACTAGCAGATATTTGGCATTTTTACTTAAAAAATGATTAATTATTTTATTCCACTAAGCGTTGCAGCTCTACTTAGCTTAGCATAAAGACTGGAAGCAAGAGAAAACAGCTAGCCTGGATCTGTCCAAAGTTAAAAAATACACCTACCAACACCTCTAAAGCTCACTGATTAACATGTTGTATCTAGTTTGTTTCATCCATACACAAACAAGAAATGTTAAAACCTAAATACTTGAATGCTGGTGCAGCTTCCTGAGGTTTTGTCATCACAGTGAGGTTACCAAATTTGGTACCATTGACCAAAACCTGTGCTCACTGACTGTATTTGGTAACCTGTGCTGTGATGGATACACAGCAACTACAGCTCCCATGATGCTTTGACAGCATGTTCTGGGGTCAAGACAATAAAATAGGAGATCTATGAGGTTTATTCTTCACTTGGTGCACAAGCGAAACTCAGTGATGAACCAACGATGGGCTGTGACTGCAAACATGGTTTGTCTATTAATACAACTATCGACTATTATTACACTGTCTACTAATGGGAAAGAAACCATCCCTCAACAGAGGGGGAGGGCTCTGACGCCACTTATCCCCCACTTACAACGCTGCCCTTTCATCCCTTCACAGGAGATTTAACAACCATTGACATTTGGCCTCATGTGACTCCAACGACTGTGATTATAACAGCCAGCAGCACTAACAAACCAAGTGGTATCAATGACCTTGATAACGACCTCACAGAGGTTAAATAACTGAGACTCCCCACCGGCCAATTAGAACTGAAGAAGCCCCTGAAGTGTCTACAAACAAGAAGTCCAGTTGTCCCTTATTCAACCCTCCTTGGATGAACACGACCTGGATGACTGAGAATCTTCAGACATCTTTATGATTCTTGGTTTTGGGATTTTATGTCAGCATGACATTTAATCAGAACCTGTTTTATTAGTCAGTTCAAGCATATACAGAATGTCTTGGTGGCGGCTCCCAAAAAACGCAACACAGGAGAATAAAAAAAAAAAAAAAAAAAAAGTAAGGTCATATTAAAAATAATTAAATAAACAAAGTAATATTAAAATTAAATCATTAAATAAAATTAAATTAACATTTAATGGAATGGAATAGTAACAGTTTTGAAATGGGATATAAAACTTGAAATGAAATATCGACTCTACAAAGGAAATATGGACCGTGTTACAGACGAAGAAATGAAGTGTGACATGTGCATAAATAATTAAATTATGTGGATAGCAGTGGAGGTTGAACGCAATGTACAATGAAATATATGGAAGTGACAAGTTCAAGGATTAAATGAGGGATGTGAAATGTGAAGTCCAGTTTGAAAACCCCGTCTTCATCCCGTTTATATGACCATGGTACAAGATTCACACACACACACACACACACACACACAAACAATGTTGGAGTGCTTTATTGCAGAAGGCCCCAACCTTTTTTGCGCCACGGACCGGTTTAATTTCAGACAATATTTTCTAAATATAATAATAAATCCACTGTGCAACTTTATTAGCAGCATCCTCGTAACATTGCGCCAACAACATAACATGAGTAACATCCTCTCTGCCCCCCTAACACTCTCTGGTCGCTATGGTAACATTTAAACATGCCTTCAAAATAAGATACACCACAAAAACAAATATAAAGTGCATGAACAGTACAACTGTTCATAACGCTGAATCAGTGGGAGCCCTGAGCTGGTTTCTCTGCAACGTCTATGACATAGACGGATGTAATGGAGAGAATCCGGTCATTTTTCAAAATAAAACATCGTTCAGACTTAGATAATAAATAAAACTGAAATAATGTCAGTTATTTATTCTTTCTCTGCAGCCCGGCACCAAATGACCTATGGACCGGTACCGGTCCGCGGCCCGGAGGTTGGGGACCACTGCTTTATTGGATGACATGGCGATTAAATGAGCAACTTCACATTTTACAATCACAGACTATGAAAACACCTTTTCTTAACAGAGATCGTGGCGTTTGGATTCAGGTTGTGGCCGACCGACGGCAGACAACCTGAAACAGTAGTTGAAGGCGCCCACACCTGCTACTGTGGTGTAATTTTATAAAGACTCATGAGTTGCTAAACAGAAAAGAACCTGATGGCGCAGAATGATTATGACAAGTATCATAAGTAATAAGTAGTAGTGTGTTGAATTGTCATTATAATGAATATATAACCTCACAGACCACTGGAGGGTAAGTTTGTGTTAAACTTCACTTTAAGTGTGTTTGTGTCAAACTCAGTGTTTCAAAAAAAAAAAAGGGAAAAAAGAGCGGCTGTGGGAAAGGAGGGAGGTGTGAGGAGGCAAGTATGGCAGTGGAGAGAGAGCCAGGGGAAGCTCTGACAATGATGGTACAATATGATCCTTAGCAGTTATAAAAAATAAAAGAGCATAACTGGATGGAAGTGCTCATGCCAGATATGACCAGCTCGGGCCAAAACCTATCTCAGAGATTTTGGGCCAACAACAGGTGACGTAAAAAAAAAAATAATGGTGTGGTTGGCCAAGTACGAAGAGGATGGACACAAGGCGTGACCTCTGCCAACCCTAGGGTATATAAGACAACGCCCGAAACTCAGAGCAACGGGGCGGTCTATTATGAACACTGTATTGCTCTCCTTCATTGCCCGGCATTAAAGTACATTTTTGCTGCTCAGAAACTCCTGATTTTTGAACAACAAAGAGAAGTTTGGCCTTGAATTTTGTCAACAGAGACCCAGCATAACTGATATGACACTATTATTATTATTAGTCATATTTCTATTATTATTATCATTGTTATTATGCTCCTCTGTCTCTCTCTCTCTCTCTCTCTTTCTCTCTCAACCCAACTGGTCAAGGCAGATGGCGTCATCAAGTGCTGCTCATGAGGGGAAATGTTGGGTCTCTATAAATTAAAGAGTTCAGTCCAGACCTGTTCTATGTGAGAACCGCCCTGAGATAACTCCTGTGTTGATTTGCTGCTATATAAATAAATCTGATTTGAACTGAACTGCTGTGATACTGTGTTAAACACACACACAGTCTTTACCCTCTAACCGCCTCCCAGCTGTTCATTCAACTTCAACAAGAAATAAACAAAATATAACATTTAGCAGAAAGATTGACGACACCTATAGTTCCTGCCTCCATCCTTAAACACTTAGAGATATATATATATAGTGTGATCATTTGTATTTCATACATTTCTGTAGCTGTTTCTGCCAGCAAGCTTATCTGTAATTGGATTACAGTGGTTATTAATATGAAGTGGTTTGCTAAAATGATCCTAATTTGTATTTTAAAACAAATAAACTTTCAGATGTATTACTGTGCGAGAGAAAGGAAGAGAGATGAACTAAAACAGCCAGAAACCATTTGAATCACACATTTCTGAGATTTAAAATCAGCTTTTGTGTGCTTCAGTTGACTGTTTTCATGCCTCATCATAGAGTAAATTAATTCCCTCTCTCTCTCTCTCCTCTGTCCTTCATCTCCCCCCCCCCCTCCTCTTATGCAATCCGCTCTGCTATTGTGTGTTGTCGGCTGACGTGCACGTGTTCAGTGATTAGCAGGTGTTTCTGCTGCTGCTTGCTGCCGCTGACTCACTCTGTACTGGCTCGAGGTGTACCTCGTGCGCCACCGTATAGCCTGCTTTACACCCAAAGTAGATTAATGGGTCAGTTTAGCTAAGTTCATCCAGGGTTCAAGTGAAGGTTCAGGCAGAGTTCAGCCGAGCGAAGACGGAGGGAGGAGGGAGAGCCGGAGTCGCTCTACTGGAAAACACTATCGACGGAACAGAGATGGAAACACAGAACCATAAGAACACCACACACAGAACAGAGGTGCAAACAAGAACAGAACAATAAAATAACAAAACTGCAGAAATCTGTCATAAAAACAAGTAAACAAAATGTGAAAACAGCTAAAGTCACACAGGTACGATACCTGTAACATACAGTCCTTCCTTGTTTTTCGTAGTAGTTCAGTGCGTCATGTGCAGCGTCTCCTTTAGTTTACTGTCTGTCTGTGATGACAACACTTTAACGGGGACTTAAAGCTCGTAAAGCCGCACACGCTCTGAGAAGTAATGTGGGAAAACCCTTTGGATTTGTTAGTAGAGCTAATAAATCATGGATAAAGGTGAGGCTGTCTTAGAGGTACGTTAGCTTGTCACTCAGCTGTGTGGGTGGGCCTCGGTGGGCTCGGGCTCATCCAATCAGCAGTCAATGAATACTGTTTCAATTATATGACTACGTGACCAATAAAAATAAAATATTTCTTGTTTCTTGTTTACCACACGATGATGTTGATAGGTCCGATTTTTTGAGTGGCAGCTGCTCCTCTGTCACTCTGTGTTCAGCTGACGCTGCTGCACAGAGGAGCAGAAGCTACTTCCTGCTAGCTAGCTGACATATTTCCACAAATGTTTCGTCTCCTACAGGCCCTCATCACCCATAACAAGCTGCACTGACTCTTCTCAACTGTCAGTCGGATAAAAACTGGCATCAGAGCATCAATGATGACATACAGACTGAACTCTTTGTCGCTGTTCTCCTTCGAAAGAGACCTGACGGACTATAATGAAATAATTTCAGTGTTCAACACCAATAAGTCCCGTTGGCAAGTAAGTTAATTTACAGTATCAGACTGTAGTAGCCTGTTATCTATTTCATATTATTGTTTATCAGGTGTAGTTTTTGTTGCTTGGTCTGCCATCTGTATGTGTGTGTGTGTGTGTGTGTGAGCATGTTGCTGCCAGTGTACCTCTATTCATACACTTGATTAATGATGCTGTGACATCTGTCAGCTGTGTGTGTGTGTGTGTGTGTGTGTGTGTGTGTGTGAGCGCTGTGTCAGGCTATGTGATGCTGTCAATGTTCGTCTTGGTGCCTGTAACATCACCTCTCATGATGTATAAGGCGTCTATGATTAAACAGTGGTGCATTCAGGCATGTATAATTGTAAACGGCCTATTTTGGTGAACATATGCGTTTCAGAACCTGTTAAGTACGACGGGTCTTGGACGGGCCGGGCCCACCTTCTCTGTGCCCGCCCGCACTGTGATTTCTGCCTACACTGCTGGGAGACGCCGTGAAAAACACAAAAGCTATTTTAGGATTATTTGATTTTTGCGTGACAATAGGCAGCACTGCTGCACCATTAAATCAAATTATAATATTCTACACATGCACATGCATTGTTTTATACATATTCCCCTCAAATTAATCTGTCATATTTTGGTATCTGTGGGTTTGAAGAATATGTTTTTTCTTCTTGTTCCTTCAGTTGGATGTTTGTTCTCTTCTCTGTGCAGAGTTTGTTCTCACATTCAGTCTCTGTGTTCACCTTAAATATCACCAACTAGTTTGGAGCCAATCGTGGTCCAGTGTGCGACTTACACTTATGTGTGATGTGTAAACTTGAAGCCTCCAGTGCACAAACCCTGAGAATGAAGGAGTCATTTCATGTCCTAACAGGAAAACTTACATCCATATCAGACACAAATCATTTACTTTTAAACTGCAGTTCCTTGAATGACCACTTGAGGCTCCAAAAGCGAGTCATTCCTCATAGACCTCCATGTTAAAATGTCCAACTTTACAGCAGAAATAAACATGTTTACAGCCTGGTACAAACAACGGTTTTGGTCTCTGTAGCTAATTTTTTTGTTAAGCTGTAAAGTTCTGCATAATGAAGGACATGGCTGCTTTGAGTGACAGGTCCGCCAGCCGCTAGGTGGCTTGTTTCAGCCATTCGGCCCGCCTCTTTGTCCGTTTTTGATTGGCTGGGAGTTAGGCAGCGTCACGCACTGCCGACGGCCGTAGCGGCTCGCTTTGAGCTTCAAAACCGCTCTTCAGAAACCAACGGGTGACGTCACGGTAACTACGTCCATATTTTTATACAGTCTATGATTAAAACATGTCTGGAGGGGATCTTTAAACCCTGCAGAATCACTGCAAACACAGTAAATAGTGGACTAGTGAAAAGTGAACAATTTCAGACATTACATCCATATCAATATGAAAATGTTCTTGCAGAAGCTGCACAGCATAACTCTGCAGTGGCTGGAGGACATGGGATGATTAATGCATTTAAAAAGTGTCTTTTTTTGAGGATCTTGTGTCAGTCTGCACCTTCATGTGATCACTAAGAGTCACATCAGCTCTACAGCTCTTAACAAACACGTTACTAATCACCAAAACTCTACATTCTGCTGCATGTATGTGTGTGTGAGTTTCTCTGTGCTGTGTTTCTTGTAGTAACCGAACAGAAAAAGAAAAAGTTAAACGGTTGTGTGAAGCACCATACTCTCCTCTGAAATATAGATTATGGACACGGTGAATTATGCATCACGGTGTGAACGTTTGCGACGCCGCTGCTGGGGCATTTCGATCGTTTGCCAGGCGGTACAGTATCTGACTTATTCATGATGGTGCAGCTGCAGCGGCCGGCGGGACCAACTGTTCGCTGCGTTAGCTCCTTGACCTACAGCTCAGGATTTACCTGCCGGGTTTAGCTGAGGTCAGAGGGCTGGGTCACAGCCAGGGCAGAGCGGGGAGGTGGATTCTACCTGACGACAAGATTTATTTCAGACAGACAGAAGACAGAACACCTGTCAACATGATGCCAGTGCTTTTATAAAAAACGCTTTTATATTATGGTGGAAAACAGCTTGTTTTTCCAGATGTTGTGCATTTCATTGAGAGGTTTAAAGGCCATCATGTCCTCCTGTGTGAGCACATGATTTTACACTCTAAGTATGTAAAAATGTTATTTCAGAATCTTTAACATTTACTTAGAAAGTTGATGGTTCTCACAAATCTGTTAAAAGGGGGAGAGGTCAATAGGTCAAACTATAATAATACTACAACTAATGTGAATATTTGTCATTTCTTGTGTTACGTTGCCTTTTTATATCAAGGGTGTGGAGTATCTTTCTTTGGTCTGCAGAGAAGTGAACAACATAGACTGAGATTAGAATCAAATGTCCGTTTCAAATAAAGAAACTGCTGAACTGATGGATTTTTAGTTACAGAAAGAGCCACAATGGTTGTGTGATGTTTTGTAACTGCTGCATGAGACGTATCACAGGAAAATACTGACGGTGAGGAAGATTTTCTGTTGTCTCATCACGGATAAACTTTAAAAGATATTTTGTCATTAAAGTGTTAAAGAGGAAGCAGCAGAACACAGGCTGACTGAGTTTTTACCAGATCGACGGCCACAGCGCAAAACCTCCCGTCTGCAGAATGTTCTGATTGGCGGATTTCACTTTGGATGATGAGAACAAGGAAGGCTGCTCATATTCAAGATAATCCCGCCCTTCATTGTGACAGAAAAGTCACATGACAAAACAAAAACACAACACAGAGTCCCTGGATGTGTAGAGAGGCTGCAGCACGAATCACTGAACATTCATCTCCAGCGGACGAGGAAGCAAATACACTCTGACCCTAGTATACTACAATGTAGTAACTGTTACATTTACTACATCTTTTTACCTGAAAACAAACTTAATTTAATTTTTAATTTAAATTTAATTATTAACTTAATTTAGAACATCGTTTTGTAGAACCTCTTCCAACTTGCACCAAGTGCAAAAGCTCCTATCTGCACTTTGTGAGGCATTAATATCTATAACACATAATATAATAATATAGTCCAAAAACAGTGTATTATGTGTTGGGTATCCTTAACAAATAGCATCCTGCAAGAAAACAAGTTTTTTTTAGTTTTCTCAAAAAGGCGCATTTTTCAGATGGGAGGTTTTGCTCTTCAGCCATCGAGATGGTGATATTAGCAAACCTTCACAAGCGCTGACATGTACTGTAGACAAGACTGTAAATGAACAAGAGATTTATTCCTCCTCTGTGACAGTAAACACAACACTGGCCCCAACGTAAACTTTGCTATGACAAGATATTTGGGTGGATGAACAGTATGTTAACCATGATCAACAACATGGCTACGGCTACATACTGACACACACACACACACACACACACACACACACACACACACACACACACACACACACTGGGAGAGTCTCTCACAGTTACAACACATCAGGTGCAATAAATCGTCCAAATTAAACAATCAAAAACAGGAGCGTTTTCTAATCTGGCGTCTCTATCAGCAGGATAAAATCATTTGCTGCTACTTCCTTAAAGTTAGGCCACCTTCGTCGTCATGGCTACAATAATAACCACGTGGTTCAGGTTGGGGGACGATCGTAGTTACGCTTTTTAGTTCCCAACTCACGGTTGGAAACAGGAAACGAACGGCGGTCTCTGTCGGGTTAAAGCCTCCATCCATCCTCCTCCTCTGAATGATGAAATGTGTCCACATATATACACGTCATCTGAACTGCACCACTGCTCCGGGTCACAATTACTACGACCACTAGATGGCAGCTGTCACTCAAATGTAACTATAGTTCGCCTTTGGGCGACTGTGGTTTTGCTTGGGAGGACCGACTCCACAGGTACGCACACAGGAACATAAATATGCTTCTAGTGACTGACATACAGAGCACTACAGTAACTCATAGCTGGTTGCACGACTGCTCATCATTATATGTATTCGCCGGGCTGCAGTCATTAAAATTTGTGATTTATGTAAACACAGTTTGTGAGTCTGTGCTCTCTCACGAAAACAACCAGAAGCGTTGGTTGTTCAAATGCCTGAGATAACGTATGTTTAGGTTGATCTGACGAGAGCGTTTTGTGGCTGAGGGGGAGTTACTGTAGCGTGCTGTTAAAACTGAGACTGTTGTTCATACAGTATCACGTATTTTACCAACAGTGAACGTTAAAAAAACACATTTTCCCATTATGTTGTGTGAGTTTTCTTCTTCGACAGTCTGTGATGCTGTCTGGCTCTACAGCCCATTAAGACTTTATATATATATATATATAAAACACTGAGCTAGACAAATAAACTGGATTTTATTTTAGTTATTTGATTATATTAAAATGATAAAAAGGATGAGCATCCTTCATCTCACGCCACACACACACACACACACACACACACACTCTCACACACTGGCATGCTGTGTCCTGTTTGGACTCTGAGGAGTCAGACACCAACTGACCGGACAAATGTTCTTTTGCTCTTCCTCTCAAACACTCCCGCTGGCTAATACTCAGCTGTGTGTGTGTGTGTGTGTGTGTGTGTGTGTGTGTGTGTGTGTGTGTGTGAGTGATCACTGTGCGTGTGTCCATTCTCTCCCACCCTCCAGATTTGTCTGTATTATAGCGGCCCACTGCTCCTGTGTCCTTTGATTAAGGTCAATTTGGTAACTAGGGTTGGCAACACATCCTCACACACACACACACACACACACACTTACATACATACATTTGTACTGAGCCAAGTCAACCATACAACGCCGCCTCATTCATCTGTATCTCTAAATAAATGTGTGTGTGTATATACATGAATACATCGTAGTGTTTGGTGACATGTTCACTTTTGACCAGAACAATAATGAGGAGGATTATGTGTCATACAAACAGAAAAACAAGATTTCCATAATGGTTTTAAAACAGTGCGTGCCTCGTTATATGAGTGACAGTTAAAATATTACAAATTAAATCTGTAAATTAAATCTGTTATTTCCACACATGCAAGATATTTGCACAAAAACAAGCAGTTATGTCCTCTGTTACATCTTGCAAACCAAAAAAACACAATTTTGACCGATGAAATTCCTGCTTGTTTACATTCATCATGAGCTCTCGGGCAAAGCTATTTAATTTGGATATTTATTTATTCATCCACGCAGGTGAAATGGATTTAAAAAAAGAAGTAAATATAAGGACAACTGATCTAATGACTTATTGTTTATGACCAATTACCTGCAAAACTAAAAACATTCCCATCAGTCTCAGCTGTACTTTGTTTAGTGCCAGTTAGCAAATGTTGGCATGCTAACATGCTAACCAACCAGCGGCTACCACGTACCTTAAAGTTAAAGACAGCCGCTAGCTGCTCCAACTGACTCCCTGTCAAAAAGCCTCGACTTTTTTCTAGAAATATGAGTCATTATGGTCTCAATCTCTAGATTCAGGCGCTCTAATAAGTGTGCTGGTGGTCAATTTGGGAATTATTGCACCATTAATAAGATCTTAAGACTTACAGAAGCTTTGATGTCTTACGCGTGGGTGTTGATTGACAGCTGTGATTGACAGTTGACTCCAGGACTCGCACTGAGTCGGACTAATATCTCAATATTTCAAGTTTAATCTCACCTGACTGCTCAGTGTTCCCAGTTAGCTAGCGTTAGCTTGGGTCCGAGGTAGCGGGGCGTGTTTCCAGAGCATGAAAGGCAACATGCCGGACTCCTTATTCAGAAGCTCCTGGCTCCAAACGGAAAAGACGCCGCCGACCAAAAGCTGCAGGTGACGTCACACCTCACAACGTCCAGTTTGTGACACTAACTCAAGATTATGAACATGATAAACATTACACCCGCTAACCACTATCATGCTAGAATTGTCAGTGTAAGCTTAGCATGCTCTCGTTAGCCTCAAAAAGCCGCTAGCTTAGCTGTAGATTCTTAGGCCGTGTTCAGACAATGCACACGGGGCTGCGTTGGTACCAGTGACACAATGAAATTTGATCCAGGAAGTTTAGTTGGAGCTACAGATTAATGCGTTTAAAGGCTTATCAGACGCCAAAGCACCACAAAGCAGTTTGTAATACTCACTGACAGGATTTTACAGCTCTGGAAAGTTATCATGGTGGCAACTATTTCATCTTTCCTCACGACAATCGCAAGCTAAACAGCAGAAACACGGCGTTTACTTTACAAAGTAATCCACCAGGAATATGTGCTTGCATGTATGTGACTGGCCAACGCAGCGCCTCGGTGGATAACGCTGAGCTGCTGCCATGAAAGTGAATGAAGGTCGTCTGTGTGAATCTGGAAGATGTTCAGTCTTAAAACACTAGTTTGAAATGAATTATGACGCAGTCTTTGTTAAAAAAAATAACATGAACGTAGCTTCTGTCCGACCTCCACAGTCTGGATGTGAAAGTGCTGTTTGGAGTCGCTCATTTAAACCGGCAGGAATTACTTTCAATCATCAAACTCATGATTCCTGTCATTGTAATCAGGAGAAATGCATAAGTGCATAACAATCTGAAACACATGATACTGTGAAAGTGGGATTTTGACCAGGAAACGCTTTGTATAGGATCCTTTGTCGACATGCCGAGCAGAATTCAATCGAGGATTTAGTGGAAATTTATGAAAGTAAAATTGATTTCATGCAGCAGAAGCTTGTGGATTTTACTTTCTGAAAGCTTCAGTTAGTTGTTGGAGCAGCTGCTAACAGAACAGTCTAGATGTCTGTAAGTTTTTTTAGATTATAAGCTTCATTTTAATGGTATTTGAGAACTATATGTTCATCACATATAACTGGTTCTACTGGAGCACCTAAAAAGTGAAATCCTTTACATACGTTACAGTGTTAAACTACTTACGCCCCTACAGCTATAACAGACAGTGTAACAGACAGTATTTTCTATCTGCTGTACATAACGTGGGTCAGTAGATGTGCTATTCATGTCACACCCACAACAGAATCGACACACCCGGCTCAGATTTACCGGAGTGAAACCAGTCAGTCGGATGGATCAGAGGTAAGATCATCAGTTTCCAGTCAGAGACGAACATAAACACAACCAGCTGCTCCCAGACCTCCAACATGGCCGCCGCAGAGCCAGTTACATCACTAAATGTGCAGACTGTAACATCAGAGACCCATGTGGCTAAACAGAGTGTAATATAGGGTAAAGGATGACGAGTATGAACTCGATAACCGTAATGTATCTAATATACGTGCTGTAGCCTGGATGCATCTGAGACTGTACGCTGCTGCTGTCACATCGAATCAGAGAGTCTTCACTGCTTATTGTTTCACTTACTGAGTGTGTGTGTCTGTCTGTTATCTCATGGAGCTGTGTGTGTGTGTGTGTGTGTGTGTGTGTGTTGGATGACATTACTAAAAAGAGTCGACATGTTACACAGCAGTGGAGGCTTTAAACCCTCCAGCATCACACAAACACACACACGCGCACACACACACACACACACACTCAGCCTCTCAGCTTGGCTCTGTGCCCGTATGCATGACAAGACCTCTGGGACCCCCTAAACACACACACACACACACACCACACACACACACATATATATACATACACACACACAAAACGCCCCCCCCCACCCACCCAAACTCGGCAGCCCGGCGACTAATCTAATAGCGCCCAACATCTTCATCTGACGTGTGTGTGTGTGTGTGTGTGTGTGGCTGCGGCAGAAAGAACACTGCGACCTAAAAACCCAGCTCACTGAGAGCGACTGCACGCCGAACAGAAGGCTCATCCAAGTGTAAACACGCACACACACACAGTGAAGCATATAGGGACGAGTGTGAACACACACACACACAGACCACGTGTACACACACACACACACACACACAGCAGATGCAGACATGTTAACACACAAATTGACACACTTGAATAGAATAATAGAGACACTTCTGACACACAGTTTACCGTATGTGTGCAAACAAAGTCCTCCTCCACGTTTGCGCTGACTGATACTACAGGTGAGGAAACACAAATGTCTGTGAACTACTCTGGACTATAAACTGTGTTGTCATGTAGTGCTGCAACGATTGGTTGAATAGTTGACTGAAAGAAAATGAATCACCTACTATTCTGATAATCCATTTATCGTTTTGAGTCACTTTTTGAACTCCAACTGAAAGGAAACTGCCTTTTTTTGTCTCCTACAGCAACATATCTGCTCTGTAAATCACTGGTCATGTGTTCTCCAAAAGGGAGAAATTTATATTTTAGCTGGAGTCCTTATTTCCATACAGCAGAAAGTGATAACATATCGCTCTAACACAGTCAGAGCAGACGGTCACACTGAGCCTGATTGCATCCTGCTACGCAACACAAGACTGTGAACAACAACTCACATTAGCTTTCCTGCTAAAGTCTCCTTCTTATCTAACTTACAAACATGAACACACGTCTTTGTCCTGCAGCTTAGCTTGTTGAACGAGCCACCAAACAAACATTCACCAGGGAAGAATGTACCGCTAACATCAGTTGGCAGCCAGATAGCTAACTGGCTGCTCAGTGGCAGCACATTATACAGCATGTAAACATACCTCAACACGCTGTCTGTACATGACTTGTAGCTACAGCAGTTTGTTTACATTGTCTCTGTTGTCAGTGTTACACCGGTAGCCTGCCAGCTGCTGTCAATCAAACACAGACACCGACACACTCCCTCCCCCAGCTGCTGTCGATCAAACACAGACACCGACACGCTCCCTCCCCCAGCTGCTGTCAATCAAACACAGACACTGACACACTCCCTTCCCCAGCTGCTGTCAATCAAACACAGACACCGACACGCTCCCTCCCCCAGCTGCTGTCAATCAAACACAGACACCGACACGCTCCCTCCCCCAGCTGCTGTCAATCAAACACAGACACCGACACGCTCCCTCCCCCAGCTGCTGTCAATCAAACACAGACACCGACACACTCCCTCCCCCAGCTGCTGTCAATCAAACACAGACACCGACACGCTCCCTCCCCCAGCTGCTGTCAATCAAACACAGACACCGACACACTCCCTCCACCAGCTGCTGTCAATCAAACACAGACACCGACACGCTCCCTCCCCCAGCTGCTGTCAATAAAACACAGACACCGACACACTCACTCCCCCAGCTGCTGTCAATCAAACACAGACACCGACACACTCCCTCCACCAGCTGCTGTCAATCAAACACAGACACCGACACGCTCCCTCCCCCAGCTGCTGTCAATCAAACACAGACACCGACACGCTCCCTCCCCCAGCTGCTGTCAATCAAACACAGACACCGACACACTCCCTCCCCCAGCTGCTGTCAATCAAACACAGACACCGACACACTCCCTCCCCCAGCTGCTGTCAACACCTAACCAAAAATTTTTATTCAACGATGCAGAATTTTTATTGTTTGTACTATAGACTATAGACTGCGTCATCCCGCCGGCCGACTCTACAGCGCAGTCTGTGGCTGCAAATGACGTCGCACAAGCAAGATGGCAGCTCCTGAAAACGAGATATATTGGCTTCAGTTTTGCATAGCGGCAGGAAGTGGAGACGGCGTCCATCTTTATATACAGTCTGTGGTTCACCAACATCTACCTTTAAAGCTCTTTGTGATCATCCCTGAAGACTGATTTCACTCACACAGACACACAGACACACACACACACACACACACACACACATACAGATCTAACAAAAAACGTCACCACACTCTTCTAAAAGGCCATGTTAACACTCTTGTGTTTCTTGTATACAGTATGTGTGTGTGTGTTTGTAGATATGTTCGGTATGTGTGTGGCTGTGTGGGGGAGGTGGTTGTGTGTGTGTTGTGGTTGTGTATAGTAAATATTTCTACAGGAGCGATCATCTTAGCTTCATGTCAGCGTCCCCGGCTGTCAGCACAACACCGGCCCCTGGCAGAGAGAGACAGCGAGAGCAAGAAAAACCGCGGCCCCGTGCTTCCCGGCGGTGTGTGCTGTCCTAAAGACCAGCGGTGGAAACGAGACCGGAAAGATGGAGCTAATTTTAAAAAGTGAGCTGCGTGGGATGTCCTTCAATCAGCCATCTCATCCACTGATATCATGAATGTCATCAGAACAACAGAACAAATCAGCTTCCAAACACAAACAAACCATGTTTATCTGAGGTAATCTGATGAGAACTTAATCTTAAAGAGGCTATAATTGATATTTATATAACAATATATGATCTGTCAGTGTGTAATGTGTTGGTTGTGGCTTATAGTGATGAACCTACAGAGAATTATCAGTGACTCTGCAGCTCCTCTCGGCTTTACGGAGCTTTATAGTGAGTTTCAGCTCATTGTTTATCTGTCAGGCAGCTGTTTTCAGAGAAAAATCTCTAAAAAGCCACTGTACACTACCTGCTCAGCACCAAACAGACACAGTTAGCTGTAGACTAGCTGGTGAACATAGTGGAGCATTTAGCAGCTAAAGAGCCAGATATTTCCTCTCAGGAGTTGGTAGAGAGTAAAAACAGAGCTAAAAGAGAGTGAATATTGGACTGAAACACGACTCCACATGAATGATAATGTTGCTCCGTAACTGCTGGACGTGGAAATAAAGCAACTGTTTGCTAACAAGTTCAACATACCAACTTAAAAAGTGATGAATATTATCTTCTCAGCTTGTTTCAACTGTCCACAAGGGGCCAAATTGTTTACTGGAGGTTAAAAAAATAAATGTTTACTGCACCACCACATTACTGCTGAGTGGATTATGTCTGTGTGCATACTGTCACATTTACATAATACTAAATGTCACATGGAAATGGATAACATGCAACAACATGTTCTCTTTTCTCTGTGTTCTTGCAGGTGCATCAGATAAAAACTGATTAAATTAAATGTATGAACAGTGTTTTGATCTTCAGCTCTTCATCAGGCAAACTGAATCTTTTTTTTTTGGGTCCATTTCAGGATTTTAATCTTTATTCTTTAATTTCAAAATTTGTCATTTTAATATCCAATTTGTTTTTATCAGCTTCCTTTTTAACATTTAAAAACAGTCTTATTATCCTGAAAACTAAAATATAATAATAGTTTATTTCCCATTTTCCCTAAATTTAAATTCTTTAAATTAAGAGTGACACCTCTCTCATATATGAAGCTAAAGACACCAGCTAGTTAGTTTAGTTTAACTCAAAGACTGAAAACAGACAGGAGGAAACAGTTAGACTGCCTCAAGGCAGCATCTCTAACACTCACTAACACATCATTTATCGTTTGTTTAATCTGTTCAAAAACTGCAGCGTAAAAACAACGTTCTGTGTTTCTAAGGGGGGGGGGGGGGGGGGGGTTTAACATGTCAGACTATTATTTTGGCTGGGAGCTGTGACTTTCTGAAGTCCGGCACATAACGCCGCCAGTAAAAAGGATGCGGAGCGACGGAGAGGGAAGTAAAATGTTAGAGAGTTCTGTACATCTATTTGTGTAACATTACATTATGTCTCTGTGTATTTTTCATGTTTCAGCTGTTCCTTTGATTTCAATCCCTGCTGACGATGTACAGGGCTGTATACTGGGATGCAGGTTGTGTGTGTGTGTGCGTGTGTGTGTGTGTGTGTTGAGGCGTGCTGTATGTACTTGATGTTCCGGTACGTTCTGACCTCCTGGCTCCTGTTGGGATTGGCGTCCTTCAGGATTCAGACTGACAAGCCGTTAACTGAAATCTGTCTTATTTTCTATGAATGTCTGAAGCTTTAACTGAGTCTGAACTGTTGTGCATACAAAACTGAATACTGTTTACTATATTTAGAACGCAGGTTCTTGCAGGTACTGCAGATCAGTCTGACTGTCACAGCAAAAATGTATCAGCGGACGGTGATGTCGCTGTTTTTACAGGTAGTTTTGTCAGTTTTAGAGGACGTTACATTAATGAACAGTATGGAGGCTGAGTGTGTGCATGTGCTTTATAGCGTCACTTTTTATTTGAAATACAAACTTTCATTCAAATGCAGGGAAAAATTAAATATTCGAACTGTTAAAATTCAAATTTATTCTATAAACACAACAGACCATTTGAAGTAGTTTAACCTCTGATCCAGCAGAGGGCGCTCTTTAAATCACTATCAGCTTGACCATCGCAGCTCTTTGACCTGCCAGTAAACTAAGCTAATAAATAAAAATGGAGACGGACAGTAGCGAGCAAAGACGCACTGATTGGATAATCATGACATCGAAGCATCTGAGCAGCAGCGTGTGTAACACCTGCTCACGCATGCAGTGTGTGCGTCGCGGAACCTCTTGCTTTTCATTTCGGCGCCCATGTTAACAAACACAGCCCAGCGGCGGCAAAATTACAGCCTGGTCGCCAGAATAAAATGTTGGCATTGAACGTTTCTGCAAACCCCAGAAACGTTGAATATCTACGTTTCAACACGTGAAACACGTAGCATATTAACATTTCTACAAACATATCATCTCAACATTTCTAAAGTGACGTAGTTCACATGTGATCAGTATGAGTTGATCTTTCCTATATAGGAGGAGGAGGAGCAGGTGGATGGTTAGTAAGTTTGTTGACAGCAGAGAACACAGTTCGAGACCACCTCGAAACCGAAACCAGTGTCCGCTTCCCGTTTCAACCAACAAAAGCGGGTGTTTTTAGCGAGACGTCAGGACATTTGCAGCCGTTTTTCTAGCGAGAAAAGCGGCTTTTTTTTAGTAGGACATCGGCTGTTTTTATATTATTTTTTATTTTTATTTGAACCCAAACCATGATCTTTCCCCTAACCCTAACCAGACCTTAACCACAGCGTTGTCACATCATAAAACATCATTATTCAACGGATAGAAATGTTAATATGCTACGTTTGTAGAAATGTTGATATGATACGTAATTCATGTGTTGAAACGTATATGTTCAACGTTTTCTTCTGGTGACTGGGTTGCAAAATTACCAACAAAGAAAAGCAACTTTGTAAAAAGCAGCTTCCGTACTCTACAACGACAACACATCTGAGGAATCAGCAGCTGGTTTACCTGTCAGGTGAGACGGCAGAGCAGAGCAGCATCAACTCTACAAACCTGCTACAGCTGTATGACACCATGCAGGAAAATATAAAGATTATACTGAACAGTAAGACTGTGACCATATATGTATGCTTACGACAGTCATAGTAAACTGTATCTCCGACACGTTACGATATACTGGTTGTGTTTGAATTAATCTGAACAAATTACTTGTTAGTTTGAATCTGTTTGAACTTGACTTTTTGAAAAAGTGACAACAGTAACGTGTGCTACTGATGTTCCAGGCGACGACCAGTCAGACTCGACAGTTTGACTTCTGGAGCTGATTCAGCTGGCGACACACACACACACACACACACACACACACACACACACACACACACACACACACACACACACTCAGTCTCCCACTTCTGGAACTGGTCTTCAGGCAAAAGCCAAAAAGCTCCAGTTTAGTACACTGAGCCTGAGGTGGGAGTGAGACCAGTAACAGCTGAGTGTGTGTGTGTGTGTGTGTGTGTGTGTGTGTGTGTGTGTGTGTGCGCAGGTTATGCAGAAGTCAAGGTTAAAGCCATCAGCACAGAGCAGGAACAAATAATGACTCAGCTTAGTTAGAACATGACTCAGATCTGCTCATCGCATCATCAACATTTCAGCTGCTGTTTCTCTGAGTAAAGCCTGCACGTCTTTTATTTTAGCTCAACATTATCTCACTTTCTGTTTTATTAAAGCTGTTTTCATTCAGTTTTTGTTGTTGTTGTTGTTGTTTTGGCCACCAGGGGGCAGAAAACAAGCTGACAGAGCATGATCACCACATTCAGCTGTTTGTAGCCTAATATTCTCTCCACTTTTAGCTCTAGTTTGGTCTCCACCAACTCCTGAGAAATATTATAATTTATCTTATTTATTATTTCTTTAACAATTATTTCAAAATGCAGCCGCCAGGATTTTAACAGATGGTTCTGGCCCCCCGGCTACGTTTCAGACCCTTTAACTCCATACATGCCGGACAGACTGAACCACTGACTGCGACGTCTCTGTCTCTTCTGTTTATCAGTCTAGACTGTTGAACAGCCAGGAGAGCTCTGTGAACCCTCAGAGAACAGACGGCACGTATGGAGTTAAAGGGTCTGAAACGTAGCTGGGGGCCCAGAACCATCTGGGCTTTAAAGTAATAAGAAACATTTTAAAATGAATCCTAAAATTAACAGTGTAAAGATGCTCGAAAGGCTGTGATGTGCTCTTGTTTTCTGGAGCCTGTTAAAAACCTGGCGGCTGCATTTTGAAATAATTGTTTTTAAAAAAAAAGGTTTAATATAAATTAATATTTCTCAGGAGTTGGTGGAGACCAAACCAGAGCTAAAAGTGGAGAGAATATTAGGCTGCAAACAGCTGAATGTGGTGATCATGCTCTGTCAGCTTGTTTTCTGCCCCCTGGTGGTCAAAACAAAAACCGAATGATTGCAGCTTTAATAAAAACAGAAACTGAGATAATGTGAAGAGCTAAAATAAAGACGTGCAGGCTTTACTCAGACAAACAGCAGCTGAAATGTTGTTGATGCGATGAGCAGATCTGAGTCATGTTCTAACTAAGCTGAGTCATTATTTGTTCCTGCTCGTCTTTTAAAACACATTTTTTGCTGACTGTGTTCTTTTATCCATGTATTAAACTTGTGTTTTTGTTCTGTTGTGATTTTCAGTTGTGTCTCTATTTTGTTCGATGGTTTATTTTGTTTTTATTCTCTGTAAAACACTTTATTAACCCTGTTTTAGAAACGTGTTCTATACATAAATATTATTTCTATGAACGCTCTGATTTCTTCACACGTTTCCCAAAAGCAGAACTTCACAAACACACCGTTAAGAGCTTCTTAACGTCGGCTCTCTGTGGTGATGAAGATGATGATGATCGCTTTAAAGTAACTTTGCATGTTTAACTGTGTGTAAGTTCTGCTACTTTACATTAAAATACACAGATCACAAAGTGTTGTAAATGGCACAAAGAAATGTTTTCTACTTGGAATTGTTGAAGCTTCATGTGCAGTAAACAACTAACTACAGTCTTTATGATTCATGTTCCTGTGTGGAAGCTGGTTGATTTTGCTGCTGATCGACACGTTACTGTATTATAGAAACATATGCATGCAGCAACCAATGTAAACACCATATATATATAAAAATAGAGAAGATATGAGACCTGAAAATATCAAAGCAAAGTAGCCAGAAGAGACAAACATGAATATCAGGAAAGAGGAAGAATAAAACAGTCAGTTTAGTTTTATTTTCTTATATTTTAATTTACAGGTTATGACTCATCTTATATCAAACGTCACTTAAAGAACATCAGTGCTCAGGATAAAAGTTTATACTTAAAATAAACAAAACTTGAGGAAAAAACAATCTCAACCTCCTACGAATGGGGAGAAAGATCATTTCTATGAGCGTCTTTAGTTACGATGCTTTTAGGAAACATTTCTTCAGCTTAAGAACGATTCTTAAATGGATTTCTCCATCATGTTATCAGCCTCAAGATGCTTCTGGGAAACACAGCTGCTAGATATTTATAACTTTCCTCACCAGCCAGTTTCTAACTAACTTCTGCAGAAACACAAACCAGGAAGTAATAACAATAGAGAATAATTACTCTCAAAAGAGTCAAGATAGTTTCCCGACCGTTTGAAAAGGTTGCTAATCAGTATTTTAAAGAGACAGTTGGGCTGGTATAATAGATAACAATCACAAGACAAACATGAACCAACAGGTTTCAGTTCCTGGTAACAGTTAGTTCACCATCATCACGCTTGTTTTCTTTTCTTGCTGTTTGCACAAGGATTCACTTCAGCTGTGAGACGTTCGGGTGTCACCGTGTTTACGGGACAGGTGATACGTTCAGGTCTGAGTGCAGAAGGACACGGTGTTGCAGCAGAAATGTGAGCAGCGTGTTGGATTTAAAGCCTCTTTAACTCCTGGTGTTTCTTTTGACACTAGATTAGGGCACTGTCACATTACTGTGTGTGTGTGTGTGTGTTTCTCATGTTCTGAATGTGTACATGTGTGTGTGTGTTGGGGGGGGACGTCATAGTCTGTGTATGTTTGTCCTAATTGTTGTATGTGCTCAGCGTGTGTGTGGAGATTACAGTGTGTGTTACTGTGGCATTAAACGGCTTAAAGAGGAACGTGATGGTCTGATCGCCGAGTTCTTTCCTAGATGGTCTCTGCACACACACACACACACACACACACACAAACACACAGACACGCACACACAGACACCCACACACACACACACACACACACACAAATGAAGAGATTCGACTTCATATCCTCACGTATTTACACACATGAACACGATAACCATGTCCGTGTATGTACTTATAGACTTGTGAGACAAAATACACTCTGTAACCATCTCTAAGCATGAGAAAGAGTTCCCACCTTAAGAAAATGTCCCCAGTTTGCAAACATTTCCCCACTTTTCTAATTTTACTCACTTAACAAGAATGTCTTCAGTTCCCATAAATGTCCTCACTGTGAAAGAGCACACACACACTGGTCCTTTCTTTATTTAAAATGTAATTACATCTTTTAACTAATGATAATAATCTTTTTTCATATTTTGCATTGCATCAGTGTTTGTGTAGTTTTCCTGAGAGGACAGATACATGTTGTAGTTTCATGGTAACACTGTGGTAGACAGCGTCAGGTGTAATGTGTGTTACTGTGTGTGTGTGTGTGTGTGTGTGTTTTAGTGTCAGGTTTGTATCTCCAGTGACATCAGAGCTAAAGAGCCCCCCCACTGGTTTCAGTGAGGTCTGACTGACATCTAGTGGACAGTTTCAGTACTGAAGACATTTCTGACTTTTAACTGGTTCATTCAAAAACATTCAAACACAAGAATAACACAAATACAAACAGCAGCAAAATATATAAAATCAGAGTCAGGAGCCACCAGTTAAAAGGTTTATTTTGTTCCTTTATGTAACATCTGCCTCTTGCATGTTACATTTAATACATTAGTTGAGCTTTAAATTGTCACTATTACTAACAGCAAAATCTTTTAATATAGAATATAATTTTGTGAGTAATTTTACCTTTATTTAATAGTTGTAAAGTGTACATATTTGTGTTATTTTCATTATTTTATGCTGTTATCCTATATTTAATATTTGGCTACATAGTATCCACGGTAACGATGCAGCTATAAAGCCCATCACCATGGAAACAAGTGTGTGACTGTTAAATGGAAACCTGTAAATATTAATGTATAGCTGACCTGAGAGAGACTTTATTATTAATTATAATTATATTGACATTCAGAGTGATTATCTATGTGAACTGATTCATCTGTATCAATAATCTGTAATATAGTGAGTTTTTGATCCTGGTCGAGGTTCGACTGTCGGCCCTGTAACTTGTTATTTAACGGTTATTAAGCTTCATCACAGAAATCATTTATTAATATTGTAAGTTTCCTTTGATTATGATTTTATTTATGTTAAATAGTTTTACTGAGACCGGGCTTGTATCCTCCAGATCCCGACATCATTGAATCGACATCTGAGCTGTCTGGGTGCCTTCGCCGTCAGTCCACCACCATCATCATCATCACAACACAACGCAGAGACTGTAGGCTGTCACTATTATCAGCAATATAAAAGAAACTTAACGGGGGGCCTTATTATAAACTGTGAGACTAATATAGTCCCCTGTTACATCTATTTAAATAACTGAACATTAAATACTATTAATATAATACAGACAGCAGCAAAATATATAAAACAGGGTTGGAAGCCACCAGTTATTTTGTTCCTTTACAGACTTTCTAAATCCTTAAATTACTAAACATTAAATACAATACAGTTGTCCATACAGTAAGAGTTTAGTCCAGTGAGATTTAAAACAAATTTCAGGGTTTTTTTTTTACAGCCTAGGTCTTATTTTCATAATTAACTGCCAACTTTGCTGACAAGTCAAGTCACGTTTATATAATCTAATATAACCAATCACAGATTTGCCCGAAAGGCTTTAGAATCTGTGTAACATTTGACACCGTCTATCCTTAGATTCTCAATTTGGATAAAATAAGAACTCCTCAAAAAATTCCCTCTTAAAGTTGCAGTGCCACATCACACCTTACAATGTAAACCAATGGGGAGGCAATCTATGGGCATGAACTATGTGTCAAACAGAGGCTTCTGACGTCTAAACTATAAGTCTGACCACTTTCAAACCTGTATCAATGGATTCTCAACGAAATAACGAAATTTCCTACTAAAATATGATTTTTAATATAAGATTTGGCCAAACTCATGGGATTTATGAGGATATTTCACAAGAAGCGTACTCTAAAATCCTCCTCTCCAACTGCTCCTGGTGATGTCACTCCCTCAGTGCTGTGAAACATTCCGCAATACACACTCATTATAAAATCACAGGAGGAGCAAGAAAAGACTTTAAAACTCACACTCTAATATCTCAAAAACAATAAAAGATAGAAAAAACATGTAAATTCAAGATTTGTAGGTCAAAGTCTCGTGACTCATTTAAAGTTCAAATGAAGTTTGTATCTAAAACTATGTGGAAGCAGTAAATGTTCAAAAAGGTGTGGGTTCACTCACACTCTCCATTCAAATATATGAGTATTTTTCTGTGTCCAGCTGCAGTTACTTATTGTCTCTACACACCTGACAGTACACATGTCAATCAAACTTTCAAAAGAAAAGCACACCACACTTGTAAGAAATATCCCTCATTTTTAAAAAGCAATATGATCAGATACCGAGAAAGTTTGTTGTTTTAGTTTGGGTTGGAGATCACCGGTAGTCTAGTTTTCGGGTTTGGTTTTGATTAGGTTGAGTACACTTTTCTTTTAATAGGTAGGGGAATGAGCTGGGTGCGACGGCCCAGTAAAGGCGTGGCTGGCCCAGTAACTTCCTGTCTTTTGTTCTTTTTGGCTGGGATCTCCAGCTCCTTTGTTGTTAAATTAGAGGTTTTGGCGTCCTTGTTATGTTTCGGTCTCCAGGCCGCAACAACCACACAAAACGTTTCTTTCTGTGCCACTTTTGGTTGGAGAGAGTTTAACTGAAATAACTTATAATTTATATTTCAAGCATCTGTTGGCGTCTGTGTTTCAACAATCTATTATTGCAGCATGTTTGCAGCAAGTATTTAGTTCACTCATGTTGATAAAATTAAAGCAGCAGCAGCTTGACGAGGTTCTGAGACGTCTGTTTTCAACACGTCTAATTTAAACCAACCTCCCACCTGTGCTCCGTGTGCAGGTGGGAGGTTTAACAAATTATGAAATGAACTAATAAAAGACAGATAAATAAAGTAAATGAATAAATGGCAGCACAGTGTTTGTAGTTTTAATGGACTACAAAGACCATCAGCACAGAAGGGGACATCCTCTCTAAGTAGTGGTGACATTTTCCTTTAAAAAAAAAAAAAAAAAAAGCTGGAGGAAGACGTGACCATGTTGGTGCAGAGCAGTGAAAGAGAGGCAGATACACACAGAGAGCGTTCACTCGTTCTTCACCCTCCTCTTCCTCTGTTAAAGGGACAGTTTTTTGTTTTTCTCTCTCAGGATGTCTGCAGGTGAATCAGCAGGAAGCAAACTGCAGTCGGTGGACTTTGAAATCTTCGGTCATGTTCAGGGTTTGTATGTTTTCACTTCCCTCCCTCTTCTTCTTCTTCTTCTTCTTCTTCTTCTTCTTCTCCTGTTTTCTGCTCCACTCTGTGAGCCGAGTCTGTAAAATGATCCGCCGCTGCTTAATTTAGGAATGAGCACACGAGGATGTCATTTCACTTTCACTTCCTGCAGCTGCATGAGAGACACGTTGACCAGAAGATCCAGTCAGCTGTTTGTTTTAATCAGTGGAAATACACAACTAAAACATTTATTTTATAAAATTACACATGAACAGCTTAAAGACTAGATTATAAACAAGCTGTTATAATGAATCTTTGCTGTTCTCTGATTACATATTTTAAATAATGCTCTCTCTCTCTCTCTCTCTCTGTTTTAAACCTGGACAGGAGTCTGTTTCAGAATGGTGAGTTTCTTTGTGCCAAATCTAAATTCCTGTTCACTAACACCCTTTTTCCACTGGAGGAACTTTTTTCTGGGCCTAAAGGAGCCAGTCTACTCTGTCAAAAACTGCTTGTCAGATGATTGAATAGCTACAGAAACCGCCCTGCCCCTACAAGGGATGTGCCGGTATCAAATTTGCATGGTATGATGGGTGAAAATATCACGGTAAACAGTATTATCACGATAATAATCAGCGTTTCCTGAAATGCTGCTGTCAGTGCTAAAATATAGTTAACACCATGATCATCTGGGATTTTATTTACTGAGTACTGGTCTGTATGTTGCAGCTTTGTTGGACTTTACATAATAAATAACATCAGAAACAGTTTAAATTCTGTAAACAAAAGCAGGTTGTTCCAACTTTAAGACAAGAAATCACTTTAACTGCAGCTCAGTGTCTCTTAGATTCTGCACAGACTGATGAAACCGTTAAAATTCATTTTTAAAAAGGCAGAGAAATTAGTAAACAGATACAGATCATAACAGTCATCCTGGGTTCTTATAGGCCGTGAACACTGACTGCTCCTCTACACACCTTCTCCACATCACTACTAACAAACACCAGCAGCTGTAAATCAGCCGCACTTCAGTGGGTTGATGGTTAATGTTAATATAGAAAGTCCTGTCTACAGTAGAGTCGGACAGACAGGAAGTTCTCTGGTTATTCTGCGTCGGGGCGACCAGAAAGCTCTGTCACTTTTAAAGTGAACAACTGAGTGCAACATTATGACTGTCTTCCAGGAAAGACTGTCTGAAAATTTGCACTATTACCCCCCATATTTAAAAGATTTCACATCCCCACTCTTTCTACGATGGCCGACTTTTCACTCCACCTTTGAGTGCAGCCATTTGAAGAAACGTACTTGTTATCAAGCATGATCCGACCATAACCGATGCCATTCCCCACTGGTCCAGCAGCCGTCACTAGAGAGTTTTTCCGCCTCAGTTATCACAGCCTGGTCGCCAGAATAAAGCGTTGGCATTGTACATTTCTGCAAACCACAGAAACATTGAATATCTACGTTTCAACACGTGAAATACGTAGCATATTAACATTTCTGTTTTTCTGGCGAGAAAATCGGCTGTTTTTATCTTATTTTTTATTTTTATTTTAACCCAAACCATGATCTTTCCCCTAACATGCTACGTTTGTAGAAATGTTGATATGCTACGTATTCAACGTTTCTGTGGTTTGCAGAAATGTTCAATGCCAACGTTTTCCTCTGGCGACTGGGTTGGCTATCACCTGACCGTCCACCTGATCCCTACAGCTCAGAACTTTAGGTATCTCCCCGCACTGACACACTTAATTCTAATTATTAACTCATTTTCAAGCTTAACAAGTTAATAATTAGAGACGTATTGAGTTTAGATACCTAAAACATGCAGGGCAGGCGCTCTCCAGGAGCAGTGCTGGTGACCACTGGCTTAGAATATACAGCATACAGCCGCAGTCTTCTTAGTCATGTTAGTCTGTTTCGTCTGCATGTGTCTGTGTGTCTTTTGGGTTCAAACTCTGCGCTCAGTCGTCACAGTGTCAGTCCACAACAACTCTAAGAGACAGTTTGTCGTAGAGGATTTTTTTTTAATGCTTTGAGTCTGTTCATGTCAAATCTGGAACATGAGATAACATAAAAAGACTCAAAGTTATCCAGATAACTCAGTAAGTCTCTTCATATCCCGTCCAGTTGTTGCTGTGTACTTTACTGTACTAGTCTGTGTGATATTAACCCCTTCCCCTCCTCCCTCCCTCCCTCCAGTACACAGAGAAGGAGGGTCTGCGACTCGGTCTGGTCGGCTGGGTGAAGAACACCTACAGTGGGACGGTGGTGGGACAGGTCCAGGGTCCTGCTGACATGGTGGAGGAGATGTGAGTACACTGTGACACAACAGACTAGCGTATTTATTTCATATTTTGCTATCTTTGTCTATTCTGTACACACATGTGTTTTCTGTCTGTAAGTCCTGGAAGAGAGATCCCTCCTCTGTTGCTCTTCCTGAGCTTTCTGCCATTGTTTTCCCTTTAATTGGGAGAGTTTTCCTTATTTGAATCAAGCGTGTAAGAATGGAGGTTTTTGTATACAGCACACATTACATCCACCACTGATGGTGATGTGGTGTTACTGTTTTCCAGCCACTAGATGGCGGTCTTTACCTTCACAGCCCAGTTTATGCATCTATCACATAAAGAGCTGCAGTCTGAACAGGTTTTCTGACACCTCTTTACTTCCAAGTTGAACTATTAAAATGTGTTGTAAAAAATACAAACTAAACTAATATACTAAATACATTAATACCAACAAAATGACCCGAACACATTTGTTCACAACAGATGAGCAAGTAAAAGTTACAAAAATCAAAATTTAAACAAATGATTCTGAATTTTTAAAAAAATGTATTAATGGTTTGGTGGAAGAAAAACACATAAAACTGCTCATGACACCAATCACAGGTCCACCGACACACTTAAAGGTGCAGTGTGTAGAATTTAATGGCATGTAGAGGAACGGACTCGGCAGAAATGGAATATAAGGAAGGAGGAAGCGAGTCTTCTTCCACAGAGCCACAGCTGCACCGCCATGTTTCTACAGTAGCCCAGAACGGACAAATCAAACACTGACTCTAGAGAGAGCCTTTCGCATTTATGGAAAGTTTCTCAGCCGGCGGGGGAGGAGGGTACGAGATACTGGCTTCATATGATCTCATTAGATTGTGACTTGTTTATATTCAAGCTGCAGATACAAAAATGAAGTTGTACTACAACATTTTTGAGACAGAGAAGTCCATTTTCAAGAATCAAAGATTAATAATGATTTATTTTTTTCTTTTTCTTAAAGGAAATCTGAAAATATAGACGTCATTTGTAGAACAGAAATGTATTTTCTGGAGCGCCACGCTAGCTGAACGGTTACTGTACATGTGACATATTTATTACCTCTGTAGTCCAGCAAGGGACCTTTGTTGCATCTCTCTCTCTCTCTCCTCTTGTTTCCTGTTGGCCTCTGAGCCAATAACTGTCCTCTAAAAGCAGAAAGTGCCAAAAAAATGTTTTCCTTTATTCATCATTGAGGAGTCCAGATGTACTAAATGACTTCAGAGGTAAATGACGCCTCCTGCATTAAATTTCTTATAAAACAGGAAGTTTAAGTCATGCTGTTGGTGTAATTTAACACTAAATCTTTAAGTTTCTGGGTTATTAAATCATGTGTTTTGGCACTTTATTATAATATCTAAACATCCTCTTCCTCTCAGTCAAAATACTTGAGAGAAAAGAGCTTTTTTTCTTTATGACCTGATTACATTTGAGATTCATCTGATAGTTACATAAATTCTGCTCCTCATTGTCCTCTTTCTGTCTCGTCCTCCCGGACTGATGGTAATAACCGATAATCAATCATGAAACTTGAAGACGGAGCTCAGTTTGTTTTCTCAATCTTTCTGTCCGTCGGGAGTGATGTCACCGGGGTGTGGATGTCTCATTTAGATGACATCACCGCCGCCGCCGCCTTCAGGGATCTGCTGCTCTCTTACTACACACACACACACACACACACACACACTCACTCACACACACACAAACACTTGACCCATGTAAAAAAGAAAGTCACATAATTCTTGTGTTTGTTTTTACTCTTTGCAGCGCCAGGCGGGTGGAGTTAACAGAAACAAAAGAAACCAAAAGAAGCGTAAAAACTTTTTTATTACAGAAAATGGAAAGAATGTACATTTAATTAAATCTGCATGTCACAACTTTTATTTAAAGGCCTCGTCAGACATAGAAAACCTGAAATGTGCTGCCTTCATCTATCTGTTAATGTAAATGTTGATAAAAAGGTATTTTCTGTCTTATCAGATCCAGTCTTGTGTTTGGACTTTGATCACATTTCGACTGAGAATTACAGGAAGAGAAAAAATGGTTTGATGTGAAAGTTGAAGGAACTAAAAGCAGATTTTGGCTCTTTGTTGTGGTTTGGTTAAATACCTAATATATCATGTTTAACCTGACTGTCGCTGTTAGAAACTCACTTTCATTGAAAGGATTAAACATACACTTTCTACTATTTCCGTCCATTCTCTCAGGGATCTTTTCCGCGCTCACTCTCACGTCCTTCCCGTTGACTCCACTTTCACCGCGACCTCACTTCCTGCCATGGCCTGGGAAACAGGAAGCAGCTGTTCCTCTGGGCAGAGAAAGAGGAGGGGAGGAAGGAGATAATGGATAGAGGAGAGGAGGAAACTCAGAGAGAGAGAGAGAGAGAGACCGAGGAGGTGGGAAGAAAGGAGAGGAAAATGAAAGAGAGGGAGGAGGTTAAAGGAAAGGATGCAAATGGAGAGAGAGAGAGAGAGATGATGGTGGGAGGTGAACAAGTGGGTGGTTTCTACTTTTTACTCTGAGAAAAATAAATCCTCAGAGAGCCGGAGCAGCTTAGAAATAAGAACAGACTGAAGAAGAAAAGAGAAATGTAAAAAAAAAAAAAAGTCTCTCGTTGAGGTGTGAAAAACCACGAGGAAGGATAAAGGAGAGTAAATTAGAGGGAACGGAGAAAGGAGGAGATAAAAAGAGATGTTACTGGTGTCTGACATTCACATGAGTAGGATTAGATTAATCCAGGAACATGACAGAAAGGCTGTATGTGTGTGTGTGTGTGTGTGTGTGTGTGTGTGTGTGTGTGTGTGTGTGTGCTTCTGGAGACTGACTTCATAGAGACACAAAAGCATTTAAAATGTGTTAAAAAGGCCTAAGATGACATATGTTTACTGTTTTCTGAAAGAGAGAAAAGAAAAAGTTTTCTGATCTGTCGTTTTGTCTTCCAACACTGTTACAAATCACTGCTGGAAAATCTGATGTGACAACGCTATGGTTAAGGTTTGGTTAGTGTTAGGAAAATGTCATGGTTTGGGTTCAAATAAATAATTAGGGTTAGAGGAAGGTGGTGGTCATGTGGTCATATTTTTCTTCTTGTCGACAAATCTCATGTTTGGATCCAAACCAACAATGAACTGATCTTGTATTGTGTGTATATCTTATTCCTCTGTTGTCGTCCAAAAACCTTTTAAAAACACATCATTGAGCCACATCGCTGCACTGGGTGACATGTTTCTTCATCATGAAGAGTTTGGTCACAATAGAAAAGTAAAAATAGTGATAAGACAATAACCCACCACATGTGCAGAAATGTGGTTTCATTTACAGACTTGTTGTACTACATATCACAACCTCTTGACTTGGTACTACACTGTAATTTTATTGTAAATAACCTGTTTGTTTCTGCTCATCTTACTGCTATGTGTTTCTTCTTTCGTGTCATGTGACTGTGTTCCCAGATTTCAGATAATAACTCAGTTAGTACTGATAGAAAATGATGAAACAAAAAAGGGGTTAAAGAATGTTTTATGGTGTTATGTCAGTGAAGGTCCTCACAAGTATAGAAGTACAAATGTGTGTTTGGGATCAGTGTTGTTGTTTTAGAGGAAAATGGCAGCAGATTACAAACCTACTAACATCCAGCTGCTGGAGACTTAACACTAAGCTGTGTGTGTGTGTGTGTGTGTGTGTGTGTGTGTGTACAGTAGAGTAGTAGGTCATGCAGCAGATCAGTGGACTGTAGATGGAGAAGTTTTTTTGCCAAAAAAGAGAAAGTAGGACAGCTCATCTCTCTTTCACAAGCTCTCTCTCTCACTCTCTCTCTCTCTCCACCTCCGCCCCTGCTTTTCTGTTGCTCACTCGCTCGCTCTTTCTGGCTGAGCTTCAGTACAGATACACGGACGTGACCCTGATCCTCTGCAATCTCCTCTAATCTACACACACACACACACACACACCAACACAAGATCAGCATCATTACATAGTCACAAAAACACTCGGTCAGTCAGTCAGTAGTAAAACACACTATTTTCTGCTGCAGGACACAAAGTTTCTCAGGGTTAAATATAGCCGAAGGAATGTTTGCATTTTCCCATGATGCCCCTGGTCGTCCAGATGCTGGCTTGACCTCTGACTGGCTGGTTGTGTTTTTTTTGTTGTTGTTTTTGTCTACATTTTTGTCCCAAAAGCAGTGAGGCTTGAATGAGGCGGAGCACACGGACTTACTCGTTTCATCAACTTGTTGTGAATCAAAGCTCAACGTTTCAGTCTACACCTTCATCAAGGGGCCAAACAGGAATAAAGAGTTGAAAACCACTTTTTAAACATCACACAAGGCATCCTATAGGATAGCTACATCATTCAGTAATTAAACCATCATCTGTGTCACCTGTATTGTTACATAATTTACAACAAACTGTATCAAAGCTAAATAATAACAGTTAAACTCGTCCAGCTCTTCATTCAGTCCCTGCGGTGATCGTGTGTTTAATTTACGTATCCAAGCAATAGATCCAGATTCAGCAACATGTATTATCTCTCCAGAAAAGCTACTGTGTTATTTTGGGCTGTCTGAGATGTGAGCTGATGGTTGTGAGGGAAACGTGGTGAAATCTTTTGTCGTCAATCCAAAACAGAGCTCCTAGATCTGACTGTGAGACTCGTCCACCAACAACTTTTAGGACAATTTGAATAACAGTGAAAGTATCACACACTCACTGCCTCGCTTACTGCTGGAATATTTATTGGTTTACAACGTTTCGTTATGTACGACCTTCATCAAGTCATTTAGGACCAAAGTCTTAGTGTGACTGCTGTTACAACCCACGTCTACAAACCAAGTCAATTTATGTAAAGAGCACATTTAAAAACAACAGATGTCGACCAAAATGCTTTACAGAGAGATTACATTTGTGGGATTATTTCAATGATGGTTACAATCAAACAAGAACACAGGATCAAAGTAACAACACAGACATAAATAAGATAAAAAAAAACTACAACACATCATCTTTAGCTTTTAACTGAGTTTGTGGATTGAAGAGCAGTGATTGGTCAGCAGATCTGAGGGGTCTGGAGCTGGGAAAAGGGGATGAGCTGTTCAGAGAGGTAGCCTGGTGCTTTAAAAACAAATAAAAGAATCAATTCTGCACTTCTGGTAACCAGTGATAGAGGCCAGTAGAGGGGAGATATGGTCTCTCTTCTTGGTACCAGTGAGGAGTCCAGCTGATGCATTTTGAACCAGCTGTAGGCGAGATAAAGCTGACCGACCGATTCCTACATAGAGGGAATTGCAGTAGTTGAGGCGAGAGACAGTAAAAGCGTGAACTATAGTCTCCAAATCTTTAACGGACAGGAATGATTTTAACTTTGCAGGTGATCTAAGATGACAGATGAAGTGACAGAGGCGCGAGGGCATTGAATGTGGTTGCAGAGTTGTCTGCAGGGCCGAGGATTAGGACCTCCAGGATTTTACATCCTCAGTGCAATTTAGGAGGGAGTTTACACTGCATGGGTCACAAGGTTTCAGCGGAGGTACAGCTGGGTGTCGTCGGCGTAACAATGATAGGATTATATTTCCCCAAAAACAGACCCCAAAGGATATACAGGGAAAACAAAATAGAGCCTAATATGGAGCCTTGTGGTACTCCACAAGAGATGGAAGGGCCACTGAAGGGCCTGGAAACAGAGTACGTTGACCAGAACGACATTTTCTTATGATTCTATCAACATCGTAGCGCTACAATTCACCACACATTCATCTCACACAACCCAGTCGCCAGAGGAAAACGTTGGCATTAAACGTTTCTGCAAACCACAGAAACGTTGAATATATATACGTTTCAACACGTGATTTACGTATCATATCAACATTCCTACAAACGTAGCATATTAACATTTCTACCGGTTGAATAATGATGTTTTATGATGTGACAACGCTGTGGTTAAGGTCTGGCTAGGTTCAGGCACAAAGACCACGTGGTTAGGGTTAGGGGAAAGATCATGGTTTGGGTTAAAATAAAAATAAAAAATAAAATAAAAACGGCCGAAGCCTCACTAAAAAAAAAGCCGGTTTTCTCGCCAGAAAAACGGCTGCAAATGTCCTGACGTCTCGCTAAAAACACCCACTTTTGTCGGTTGAAACAGGAAGCGGACATTGGTTTCAGTTTCGAGGT
The DNA here is from genome assembly GCF_910596095.1 of Thunnus maccoyii. Classification (NCBI taxonomy): domain Eukaryota; kingdom Metazoa; phylum Chordata; class Actinopteri; order Scombriformes; family Scombridae; genus Thunnus; species Thunnus maccoyii. Next base: position 2,355,830 of record NC_056546.1, read on the forward strand.
GGTCTCGAACCGTGCTCTCTGCTGATTTCCAACTTGCTGCCAAGAAACTTACTAACCATCCACCTGCCCCTCCTCCTCCTATATGGGAAAAATCAACTCATATAGATCACACGTGAACTACGTCACTTTAGAAATGTTGAGATGATACGTTTTGTTGACATTTTAATGTGATACATTTTGTATAAATGTTGATATAATATGTACTGTAGAAATGTTAATATGCTACGTTTTGTTGAAATGTTGATATGCTACGTATTTCATGTGTCGATATTCAACGTTTCTGTGGTTTGCAGAAACGTACAATGCCAACGTTTTATTCTGGCGACCAGGCTGTCTCACAATGTGACGTATTGATATCATGCAGTCATGACACCAGATTATGACCAAGATTTTATTAGAGGCGTCTGGCACGATAAACTTACCCCATTATTGTCTCACAGTCTAAAGGCGGCTTTAGTTGGATATACAGGTATTCCTAAAACAGCTTCTGATAATGATTATAACTTAAAGCTACATTATGTACGTTTCTTCTTATATTATTTAGTTGAAATAGTATTTATTAACGTGGAGCGGTGTTTTCCAGAACCTTGTGGTTTGAATATTGAACCTGCTGAATGTTCTTCTTGTGTCTGTGTCTTGTGTTCGCTCCTCTACAGGAAAGTGTGGCTGAGTAAAGAAGGAAGTCCGAGCAGCCGGATCACCAGAGCCTCCTTCACCAACCAGAGAACCATCGACAAGCTGGAGCTCTCCGGCTTCAAGACTCGCTTCTGACCAACTAATCAAACGTACCCTGACGAGATTCCCTTTCTGTGTGAGGGCAGCAACACTCACAGCTGCTTCTAGTGTTCAGAACTGTTAAATAGCTACCTGTAATGATTTACGAATGAAGACTGTTGAATGATATACTGGAGTTTCTTTGTTTGTAGAAAGACTCGGGTTTGAGTCCAGTCACTTTGTGTAAGATAAGAGTGGAGTTTCCCTGTTGTTCTGTCAGATTTTTAAAAAGGAAAAAGCTCGATGTTATGTGTCAGTACATGTTTGTGCACAGAAATAATACACTAATAAAAATGGTGCAGTCTGTGTGTCACTGTGTTTGTGCTTTTTCTTCTTGTTCCTCCGGTTGGATGTCAGATGTCTCTTCTCTGTGCAGAATGATTCATCTGCTGAAGGAGGAAAGTCTCTCTGTGTTCACCTTAAATATCAGTTTAACACCTGGATGTATCTGCAGGGTTTGTTACATCACAACTACTTTTTAGCCAATCGTGGTCCAGTATGCAGCTTACGCAGGTGTGATGTGGAAACTTGAAGCCTCCAGAGTACAAACACTGAGAATAGACTTTACAGTGAAGAAGGTGACATCTTGTGTCCAGTGTGTTTTAATGAGGGAGAAGAAGGAGATGTAGTTTTAATTAAAAGGATTATATTTAGGTGTGACAACTCTTTCTGGAAAGACTCTTTGTCCTCTACCTGTTTCAGCTCACCTGGACCGACAGGCTTCTATACAAGCTGGAGGCAGTCGGCTCTCTCTCCTCTGGTTTCGGTTTCGGTTGTGTTTAGTTTCATTTATCTCTTAGTTATGTACAACAAATCTGTTTTTAGTTACAACTCATGTGTTGTCTCCCCTGGTGGTTTGTGACAAAGGCAACTGGATTTTTTTTGTTTTTTTGTGGAAAAACCATATTAGACACATTATATTTCATATATATCTAACAACATGACTGGAGAGGATCTTTAGGATGCATTAGACACATTATATTTCATATATATCTAACAACATGACTGGAGAGGATCTTTAGGATGCATTACTGTAAAAAGCTGCAAGAATACATAAACCATCAGTATGTTTGTTGATTTGCTGTGTCACTGTCAGTCCTGTGAGGATTTTCTAGTTAATTTGTCATATTTTACTTGGTAACAAGAAGAGTTTGAGTCACTGAATTTCCCCCAAAGAATATCCTTGAAATTCCTTGAATTTCATGAGCAAGCTCGGATCGGAAAAATGAAGTGAGAAACAGAATTAAGGCTACAACTAATGATTATTTTCACTATTGATTAATCTGATGATGTATAGAGTCAAAGGTGATGTCTTCAGATGTCTTGTTTTGTCTGACAAACAGTCCAAAACTTAAAGATATTCAATTAACAACAAAGATAAGCATGAAATCTTCACAGTTGAGAAGCTGAAACCAGCTCATTTTTGTCATTTTTGCTAAAAAAAAAAATTATGAAAACGATTAATTGGTTTTCAAATTAGTTCACAAGTAATTTTCTGTGTTCTGTAGCTGAAATCTGTCACCGTGTGTCTGTCTGATGTATACAAACACTCAGCAATGATTACATAACAGTACGTCACGTGACCTGATTACCTGCCATCTGATCCAATTAGATCACAATGAGAGAATCCCTGACGCAGCAGGAACAGAGCGCCGGTTCACTGCAGCGTCTCAGAGTGTCTGTAAGTCTCACAGCAGGTTTCTCTTTCTTTGTCCTGTAACTCAAATGTCACAGGTTTGACCCCCAGGCTGTGCAAGGCTGCGCTGCAGATTTGATTGTAATGGTCCTTCAAGAGGTTTTAGGCATATCTTGAGATGTTCTAGTGGTTTCTGAGGAGGTTATTGAGGTCCTGTTGTCACTGAGGGGGTTCTAGGGTTCCTGTAGAGGGTTCTAGTGGCCATTGAGGAGGTTGTAGGGGTCCTTCAGTCGATTCTGTGGATCCTGAGAAAGCTCTATTGGCCCTTTAAAAGGTTCTAGGGGTCCTTTCAGATGTTCTAGTGGCCATTGAGGAAGTTGTAGGGGTCTTTTAGTCGATTCTGTGGATCCTGAGGAAGCTCTTTTGGTCCTTTAAAAGGCTCTAGGGGTCCTTTCAGATGTTCTAGTGGCCATTTAGGATGTTCTAGGGCCCCTTTTGGATATTTTAGTGGCTGTTTAGGATATTGTACAGGTCCTTTCATTTAAGATGTTCTAGAGGTCCTTTCAGATGTTCTAGTGGCCCATGTGGAGGTTCTGGGGCTGCTTTAAGTGCTTAAACACCAATAGACAGTTCTCTCCACCACCATCATCAATACATTTAATGAGAGAAGATCTTCTGGAAGAACTGTGTTCATCCTTCCAGTTCCACACGCTGGATTTTACTTGGTTTTTGTTGTGTCAATTTCATATTTAATTAAATTTAATATAATTTAAAAGCTCATTAGTTGACTGGCTCAACTGTGACTGATGAGTCAAAATGTTTGGAAGAAGGCTGACAGGTTTGACTTCTGTCAATCACAACGGAGTCAATAAGAGCTACAGAGACTGTGATCAATGAGATGATCCAGTTACCTGATGGATTAAAACAATCAGCACTGTTCACAGGCTGGTCAACAACTCTTACAGATTTCTTTTGTTGGCTGCCAAGGAGATCAGAGATTAAAAACTAATGTTAAACTGTGTAAAATGTTCAGTTAGCAGGAACACAGAGATGTAATAAATTAACTAAAATGTGAGAAAAACACCAGGATGATCCTTTAAATGTCTTTTTGTCATGAAATCTGATCTTTAATGTACAAACATATTAAAGATCAACTTCAATAGTGTGTGTGTGTGTGTCTGTGTGTCTGTGTCAGTGCTTAGAGACCAACTCCCCATGGATACACTGTTGGAGGTGGACGCCTTGTCGTCATGCCAACCTACCCCGAGACATTACACACACACAAACACACACACACAAAGTTGGTCTTTAATATGTTTGTGCACCCGCAGCGTTTCAGAGCCTCCCCATTGGTTATTCAGGAGGAAACGTCAAATGTTGGACAAAAGTTTTGAACTCGTAGATTTGATTCGTAGCTTCAAAACTTGGGATTCACACATGCAGCTGAGTTCGATGTGTAACTGCAAACCTTTGTGCAAATCTTCCTTATGCACTCACACATTGGAAATTATTTATGCAAATCTTTTATACATTCACAAACTTGAATGTTTTCATACAAAATGTTTTCACACATTCAGATACAATACTTATGACCCTAATTTTATTCCATAGAAGAAGAGGAGGTGTTAGTTGTTAATGTGTGTTTGAAGAGGATCTTAATGTAACGTCATACTTACATAACACACACACACACACACACACACACTCTACTGTGTGTGTGTGTGAGGGCTGTAATGGAATAATAACCACAGGCGGTGTCTCCCCACAGAAAATACCAAGAACTGTCGACTCTCTTGTCTCATAACTCTTGTAACAGCTCGTGTAGCTGCGAGTGTCTGTTTGATGTACATTTTGTCATCTGCTCATCCTCACGTCTGCATGCAGCCATTTTGCCTCGAGGGGGGAGGAAAAAAAAAGTGAGCTTTCAAGTTCTCATGAAGTGCAACACAAAAAGAAGAAACCCAGACGCAGCTGGTCCTAATATTAATATGCTGGAATAACACTGATTGGCCTCAAGTTTATTTAAGAATATGCATCATGTGTTTCTTTTTAAAATTATAATAAGAGTATTGACGCTTCTTTGTGGATGTTTTCCTTTTGTGTGCAAATTCCCTGAAAAATATGCAGTTAATTAAATGATCAAAACCAAGTGACACATAGTAAATATTAGGCTCTCGGGGGCTCCTGGAGGTCCGGGGCCAGATGATGATCCAGTGTTGCATTCAGCACGAAATGTCAGACCTCAAGGACTGAACATGCTGACTGTGCACCTGGACACATAACTCAAGAAACAAAACCAAACCTGCGATCACTGATCTGTACACATAGATAGACAAACAGATACATGCAGATAAACATACATGCACTGATACAGATTATGCACATAAATGCCATGTTTTAGGGAACATATACAGGTGTATACATATGCAACACATGTAAATTAATTGTTATGTGATGTAAATACGGTTGTTATTGAGAATATTTATTATGAGCTTTATTTAATTAATGTATCTCTGGTAGTGACATGTTATGACTATTTTAAGTAGAAAAGTCTAACCAGGGTCAGAGGTCGCAAATTAGCCTCGGCTATAAATCCTATATGCAACACATCTGTTTTATGTTGTTTTAACCTGTTACGATGTTTTTTTTGCATCGTAATAAAAAAACCAAACAAAAAAAACCCAAAAAACATATGTCTCACTAAGCTTGACTTTTGTTTTTTTTCGCCAGTAGAGCATCTTTATCTGCAGCGTTGCTTTCACATATTATCCCTGGTTTTATTTGTGTTAAGTATAATGTTTTGTTTCAGTTAACATCTGTATTATATCTTCTGGTTAATCAACACAGACAAGTATTGTTTAAAGCATATGTCTGGTGATTTTTTATATTTTTCTTATTGTCAACAAATCTCATGTTTAGATCCAAACCATCAATGAACTGATCTACTCATAAGTATTGTGTGTGTATCTAAAGCCTGATATATCTTATTCCTCCGTTGCTTTGTTCACAGCTTCACTAGCTTGTTGTGCTACATATCACAACCTCTTGACTTTGTACTGAAGTTCTTTGAGAAATTTATTATGTAGCACAAAGCTCCTTCATCCATGAAGAGTTTGGTTACTGTAACTCATTTAGAAACTGTTCCAAAGAGTAATGATAGTAATAAGATAATGATCCTCAGGAGTAACGTTCCTGGTACGGCAGAGACCACTGAGTATGTGCAGGAACACATGCACATGCTCACACAAACAATGCATTTCTCAAAGAACTTCAGTACAAAGTCAAGAGGACGTGATATGTAGCACAACAAGCTAGTGAAGCTCTGTGAACAGATCCCACGTATGTGCAGTGGCGTGTTACTGTCTCATCACTATTTATATTCTTTGGAGACTTTTCTAAACAAACTAACGTGACCAAACTCTTCATGATGAAGGAACATTTCACCCAGTGCAGCGATGTCCTTCTCATTGATGTGTTTATAATAGTTTCTGGACAACAAAGGAGGAATAATATAATAAGATATATCAGGCTTTGATACACACATAATACTTGTTAGTAGATCAGTTCATCAGCTCATCCAAACATGAGATTTGTTGACAAGAAGAAAAATATAGAAAATCAACAGACTTTTCCTTTAAGTTCAGTTATTGTTTATCAGTTTAGTCCTGAGTTCATGTCATAGGTCAGAACAAAGCTGTGTCGACTCTACACTAACACGCTGTTTATTAACTAAAACAGTATGTGAGAGTTTTTAGTATGTCCAAAACCTTAATATGAAACCAATACTGCATACTATTTCTGGGGAAATATTACAGTATGCAAGCACTGGATACTACACCAGCATAAATATCCCACAATGCAATGCAGTAGTGACAACAACAACATAACAGACGATAGCGGAGGCAGCTCTGGCGTAACGTCAATAACGCTTCAATTTAATTAAGGTGTCACTTTGCTAGGCGTAATATATTTTTTAAATTAGTTCAGACTTTGTAGTTGGCACAGGTTACCATGGTTACACATCTCCAACCAGCAAAGAGGCTCTCAGGAAGTGACGTGATAATTACAGCTCAGTGTGTCCGAAAAGATAGAAACTACTGTTTATTCACACTCAAGTAAGTTGAACGATAGGACACATGTTGGGGATGTAGTGCATCGGATGAGAGGAAGTTTCTGGAACTCTGAAGGTGTCTCCTCCTCATCCTCGTGTGGATCAACAACACATTTAAAGTCATCTTATCTAAAACTGACAGCTCATCCTGCTCAGCTCAGAGATCATTACGACCGTGACATCTGAAGCAGCCTGTTCCCAACTTGTTTTATGTCCATAAACGCCTCCGAACACAAACCTGTCACACTTTCTGACTGCAAAACCTGCACGATGCAAATAATACAGCATATAATAATGATAATAATAATGCAGCCACCCACACACTCACACTGGTGCCATGAGAGAGAGAGAGAGAGAGAGAGAGAGCCCACCCACACACTCCAATCACTGTGGAAAAGCTGGAAAAAATCCACCGGCTTTGACCTCTCCTTCCTCCTCCTCCTCTTCCTCCGCCTCTTCCTCTCCCGGCAACCAGTTTGGCATCCCGTAGTGGTCACCGTGGAAACGCCACTCTGTCTGGAAGTGTTTGTGAGCGAGATACAGAGATACAGAGAGAAAAGAAAAGTTGATGCCATCTCTTCTCTCCTCCTCCTCTTCTTCTTCTTCTTCTTCTTCTCTTATTTCCCTCCCTCCTCCTCCTCCTCTCCTCTATCCATCTATTTTATTTCTGAATATCTGCCCGGCACTTTAACTGCCCACACATTCAGTCTTATTCACCATGTTACACACACACTAACACACACTCACTAACACACACACTAACACACACCTGAGTGGGTGCTGACAGCCAGCTGTTGCCAGGCAACGTGCTGAAGTTGAGTCCAACTTTGCTGTGAAAGAAACACTGACATTTAACACAAACACAGGCAAGTTCTATTTTATTCTATTCCAGTCAGAGCAGGCAGGTTTTACACTAAATGAAATGAAACACGGTGAATGTTGGAGAATTAACACATTAATTAACACATATTAAGGATATTAATGGCTGGTCTGCATAAATTAAAACACTATTCAGACTGTTGTAATGAATATAGACAAAATATTTCATGATTTTATTACATTTGTGGACTGTTAGACTGTTCTCATCACAATGAGTGAGAAGATGAGAGTCTAAGTAATCGAATCTATTCTGCAATAATCTCAAACTTTATTCAGTAGATGACCTTCATATCAAATATATATAAATATAGAATTAATGAATAAAAAATGAGAAGAAAATCTAATACAAAAAAAATAATTTTTAGACAAAATAGTGTATATTCCGAATAGCGCCCCCTACAGGCTTCGTTATTCATTGAACTCCCCGAAAAAAAAGTTCTCCAAACTAAACAATAAAATACACTGTTGGTTCATAAACTCCAGAACGACACATACAAGTGTTTGGAAAATATAAAACAGTGTATAAAAAAAGTATAAAAGTAGCAGTAGTCACTATTTTGAGCTTATAATATTGCACTTGTAATAGACAGAGCAGATATTGAATGTGGGCAGACATTTGTAAACTGTTATTGCACGTCAGGACATGAGAAACGTGAAAGGAACAGCGATCTCCCGTCTTAAGGTCTGATGTTTGATGATCCTGCCGTTTATCTTGAGATTTTGCCCTCATGGGTCAGTGAGGATTCATCATCTGGGGCTACATTTCACGACCATGTGACCTGTACTGTACTCTCTCTGGACAGAGATGCTGACTGGTTAGTGTTGATCCTTCTGCTCTGATGCAGAGCAAGAATCAAACAAAACTTTATCAGTAACTTTATCAGGAACACCTGTGTAATCTAATGTAATCCAACACAACAGCTCTGACATAAATTCCACTTTATGAAGCTTCTACAGTTTCAGTTGTTGTTGCCGTTGTCAGAAAGATGATAATTCTACTTTATGTTTATTATTGAGGTCGTAGTGGGCGTTGATGATGTACTGGAGTATCTTATATGGAAGTGATCCTAATATACTGTCCTCCCCATTAAGATACATGAAGGGGAAAATAAAGTAGAATTATCTTTCTGACAACGTCAACAAAAACTGAAACTGTAGAAGCTTCATAAAGTAGAATTAATAGCAGAGCTGTTGTAGTCGATTACATTAGATTACACAGGTGTTCCTAATAAACTGCTCACTGAGTGTATTCAGTTGTTTAATAGTTCTTCATCTCAACATGCTGTGACCTTTAACCTCTGCGCTGCTGCTTGTTGCAGTCATATTGTCGTGTGTGTGTGTGTGTGTGTGTGTGTGTGTGTGTGTGTGCTCCTGCAGCGGGTGGTGCATCACACCTGTGATCAATTAAGATATCAAGACCTGGAGATTAAAGGCTTGAGCAGAGCTGCAGACGAGACCAGTGGGCCAGTCGGCAGCGTTTGTGCTGTGTGTTGGTTAACTGGTTACTTGTTACTGGTTACTGGTTACTGGTTACTGGTTACTGGTTAGTGGTTACTGGTTACTGGTAATTGGAGTGGTTCTGGGATCTGTAGCTTAATTGAACTTTGTCTGATGTCTCTTTATAAGTAGACCAGCTTCTTCCTTTTAAAGAAGAAGTTTGCTTTCTGTTAGTGTTGTTGGAAATTCCCATGAAACTGTCATCATTTGTTTATCTTGTTTAAAAATTCTTTATTTCATTCACACGTTGTTTCGCTCTCTTCTTTTCCTCCAGGCTCGTTTTTATTCTTACTCTCCTCATCCTCTGGACGTTTTCACGCACATAATAAATACAATAAAACATATATATGGATAATAAAAACATACGGTGCATAATTAAGAATCCAGACACGTGAATAAAATAGTATAAAGTAAATATAGAGCGGCGGGTGATAAACTGCAGCTGCTGCATGATGGGAATTACCCCCACGACCTTTGACCTTCTCCTCACCATCCTCTCTGCTTCAAAACAAATATGGCTGCGGTCTGCTGGACATTTCTACATGGTGTCTGGTATCTAAGTGATAATCCCCCAACACACACACACACACACACACACACACACACACATGTTCAAGAGCCTAAAAAGACCTTCAAGGCTGGATCAGATTCTGCCAACACACACAGTGTTAATACACACACACACACACACACGTACACACACACACATACTGTATCTGATGTCAGCACAGTTGGGTGTCCTTCAGACAATGAATACATCATTCCTAGTGTGTGTGTGTGTGTGTGTGTGTGTGTGTGTGTGTGTTGGGGGGCATAAAGAGCATTATGATTATCATGACTTGACAACATGATTACAAACTGACTGACAGCCTCCATATATCTCCCCTCTTCTTCTTCTTCTTCTTCTTCTGTTTAATAAAAGCATTTAATCAGATTGTTTCTCCTGTGATGTTTTCAGATGATGAATACAGACTGAGTGATATTCTGTCTGGTAACAGAAGAGGAAAAAGAGCAAATTTAATCTTCTGCTTAGACTGTTTGACCTCACATGTTTAGAATCTTAAGTGATAATTCATGCGGCTGTAATACTTTTGACCCGCAGCAGTGGTGCAGTTCAGATGACGTCTATATATGTGGACAGATTTTTCCTCATTCGGAGGAGGAAGAGGAGGAGGAGGAGGAGGAGGGTGGATGGAGGCTTTAACCCGACAGAGACCGCTGTTCATTTCCTGTTTCCAACTGCGAGTCGGGACAGTTTTTTAAAAAAAGCGTAACTACAATCGTCCCCTCACCTTTAACCATGTAGTTATTATTGTAGCCATGACGACGGAGGTGGCCTAACTTTACCACATGTTTCTCTAACCTTAACAAAGTGATCATTTTAATCCAAACTATCATCTTTAAATCTAACCAGACCTGAATCACAGCATCATAAAACATCATTATTGTTTAACAGTGATGTGTGACGGTTTTGGAAAACACAGACTGATGATGTCATCCAGATAGAGACGCCAGATTAGAAAATGTTCCTATGTGTCTTCCTGAAGTCACATGATCAAACCACCTATCTGGTTGTTTAATATGGAGGACTTTATGCAACTTTTGCACATATGCAACAGATTTTAATGTGTAAATTCAGTGGAATTCCCCTTTAAATGTCATTGATGAACATTTTTATATAATCCAGACATCTAAAATGTTTTCTTTTCAACCAAATTTATCTCAGTTCTACCCAAAACTCCTGAACCTCCAACTTAGCAGTTAAACATTATCATCACACATCAGTTTCATACAGTGGTGGAAGAAGTATTCACATACTTTACTGCAGTAAAAGTACCAATACAGTAATATAAAAATACTCCATTACAAGTAAAAGTCCTGCATGAAAAATCCTACTACAGTAAAAGTACATAAGTATTATGAGCTTGATGTAGTTAAAGTATTACAGTAAAAGTACATAAGTATTATGAGCTTGATGTAGTTAAAGTATTGCAGTAAAAGTACATAAGTATTATGAGCTTGATGTAGTTAAAGTATTGCAGTAAAAGTACATAAGTATTATGAGCTTGATGTAGTTAAAGTATTGCAGTAAAAGTAGTGGTTTGGTCCCTCTGACTGATATATTATTATATATGACATCATTAGATTATTAATAGTGAAGCATCAGTGTTAGAGCAGCATGTTACTGTTGTAGCTGCTGGAGGTGGAGCTAGTTTACACTACTTTATATACAGTTAGCTAGTTTAGTCCAGTGGTTCCCAACCTAGGGGTCGGGGCCCCTCCAAAGGGTCAGCAGATAAATCTGAGGGGTGGTGAGATGATTAATGGCAGAGGAAAGAAGAAAAAACAAAGTTCTGATACACAAATCTGTTTTCAGTTTTTGGACTTTTTCTCTAATCTTTGATTTTTGCTGAAATATTGGATCATTTGAACATTTATTGAAATGAAAGCATGTGAGAAGTTTAGAGGGAAAAATCACTATTTGGTGGAGCTGTTAACAACTCATAGACATGTGAAATGTGACCCCGACTACACACTGCTTTTTGTAAGACGTCAAAAGACAAAAAGGTTGGAAACCACTGGTTTCATCTTTAACAATGTGTTGTATTTTAAAAGCTTGTTATATTATCCATTGTGTCAAATCTTCATCTGAAAAGTAACTAAAGCTGTCAAATAAATGTAGTGGAGTAGAAAGTACAATATTTCCCTTTGAAATGTAGTGGAGTGGAAGTATAAAGTACAAGTACTGGTCTCATACATGTGGACCAGTATGCTTGATAACAGTCAAATCAGGTGTTTGCATAAACAACCTTCTTGTTGTTTTCCTGTTGTTGTCACCACGATGTAAAGCAACAACAACAGTGTGTCACTGAAACAAACGTAGTTCTGATCTGATGATTCATCCACGTAGGAGGATCATTCAGATGAGAGCTGAAGCTTTTCTAACATCCCAGCTGTGAGATCAGAACACAGGAATGTGACATGAGAGCGTCATGGATACGCTGACAGACACTTTCAGTATCATATTATGATTTTTTTTTTAAAACGTTTTTCTTTATATAATCTGTTTGATCAGAGTCATCCCCAACTTTTCAGAGTCAGAGCTGTTTGGCATCATTTCATCTCTGCAGACTCTCCCCTCCCTCTCTCTCTCTCCCTCCTCCCTCCTCCTCCTCTCTGCTGGCTGATTCTCCGCCTCTCACTCCCACTTGAAGAGCTGGAAGCGCTTGATACATGTTTCACTGCTGCCCTGACGGGTGGAGACAGTCCAGTTGTACTAAGAGTCCCTAAAAATGCAATGTCACTTTCATTTTCATTTATTCAGTGTTGGATTATCAGGAAACATAAACATCTTTCTGCCCTTATAGACGCCTGTATGTATTAAAATATACAGTTGGAATATATTATTATTTATTATTTCATCATATAAGCAATGACACTGTTATCCAATAATGTCTATTTTTAACATAATATTATATATAACATATATGAAGTGATTAACCTAAAGAAATAGTATATATATTAATAATATATAAAAAGTATTTAATGTTTGCATGGAAGTATTGTTTTTAAATTGTTATATATGAATAAATCAGTCCGTTGAAGGGAAAAATTATTAGAAGATTGTGGACTTGAAGAAAATTATTTCCAAAAGCAAATGTGGAAGATTTTAAATACAAAGTCCAGACATCAGCAGAAGAAATGTGGCCAAAAAGCCAAAATTAAGAACATGTTGTTTATTTAAGAAAGATTAGAAATGTGAAAAATATGAGTTCAATTTGCCTAAAAGTCACTGAGCACAGATACGATGTGAAATATTACCAACACATGTTGAAACTAGAGGATACAGATGTGTAATTGAAGATGATAATGACCTTTATATCATGATTTATGACAAATATCATTTAAAAAAGTTCATGTTTCAGATTTATATTTGATAGGAACTGAGAATGGAGCTTTAATTGAAACATTTTGATGATGTTTTTTACATTTTCTGGCTGAGATAGAAGAAGAAAAATAACATATGATCAATAATATTCAATCAGTTTATGATCTGGATCAAATATACAGTTTGATATTATTGGACGCAGATGTAGATTTTGTTTTGTTTGTATTTTGATGTTGTGTTTTGTGCTTATGGGGCTGCGTTTGTATAGTTGTTGTATTTCCGTTGTGGGAAATCTGGAGCATCATTTGTTTATGTTTATGTTTATGTTTATGTTTATGTCCTGCCCTGATGGTGGGTTGGTTTGTGGTTTGTTAATGTGTCTGTATGATGAAAATGAAACTATTCATTTATTTAACATATCAAATATGTTGATAAAGGACATTATTAATACTGATCGATGTGGAAGCAGCATTTTACTGGTTAGTTTGAACGACTTTACACTTAAAGGTCGATTCATGCTTTCTGCAGCTGCGTAGCTGTGAGGATCTGAGTAATAAAAGTAGTGTTTGGTCCGTCTGACTGATATATGATTATAATTATATATATATGTATATATATATAACTGATGGTTGTTAAAAGGTCACATGTCCTCCACGGTTGCGTTCTGCTATTTTGTGTCTGCAGCCAGGACACAAGTCTCCGCTGGAGAAAAATACTCAAAAAAAACCCCAAACTCATAACTTTGAACTCAACAATCATCATTTTCAAAAAGTTTAGCTTGTTTTATTACATTTCTAAATGTATTTTTGTTCTTTTAGTGCGTTGTTTCCAGCAGTTAGAAGGATCCTGTCATAGTTTAAAGTGTCTGGTGGAGTTCCTACAGCTGGATGTTTGTTCTCTCTTCAGAGTTTGTTTTCATTCATCTGCTGAAGGAGGAAAGTTTCTCTGAGTTCATCTTGAATCTCAGTTTAACACCTACGAGCATCATGTGTGACCTCACAACTAGTTTGGAGCCAATCGTGGTCCAGTATTCAACTTACACAAATGTGAAGTGGAAACTTGAAGCCTCCAGTGAACAAACACTGAGACTGAACTTTACAGTGAAGGAGGAAACATCTGGTGTCCAGCTGGGAAACTTTAGAAATGAAAAATATTTGCATATTTATAGAATCTGGAGTTTATAATGAGGGAGGAGGAGGATTTCAACAAGATAATTGAACGTTTTGGGGAGAAAAACCATATCAGACACAAATTCAAACTGATCATAATACTAACATCATGTTCATAATTTAAGCAGGTTTGTTCTTGTTGTAAAACCAGTTCAATATTTGTGAATTATAAAAGACATCTATTGATCAGCCATCCTTTCTTATGACAAAAAAACAACATATTTTCATAATTTTGTTTCATCGTTATTATATTTAGTTGCAGAATGAAAGTTAACAGTTTGATTAATGATCATTTAACTGACAGTAGAATATCCACCGCCATGTATCTCATTAACTGGCTTTATATTCTGTCGTTTACTTATTATTATTATTATTATTTTATTACAAATCGACAATAAACTATAAAAACAGCCAGTTAAAGCCAGCACACAGTTTAGCACCGCCCCTCCGGTGCCTCGCGGTGTCTGAACCGAGTGCACCGGGCGCTGCAGTCCGGGCCGTGCTGGGCAGAGCGGAGCTGGGGGGGGGAGGAGGGGAGGAGAGGAGAGGAGGAGGAGGGAGGAGGATTTGAGGACTCTGTGCCGCTGCGTTGTTTTTCCTCCCGAGCTCTCAGCAGTCCGTCCGTCCGTCCTTCACTCCGAGCGGGACTCCACTGCTCTTCTGTCGGCCCCCAGGTGAGTGTGAACCCGTGCCGAGCCGAGCCAAGCCAGGCCGGTCTGTGTGTATGTCGTGTTTTTTATTTATTTATTAATTTTTTTTTGATCCCGCTGCTGTGTCATTTCTAATCCATCTGTGCAACGGATTCGTTACATTGTGTCCGCGGCTGGAGAAGCATCCACATCCACACATCCACGACGGCGGCGGCTGCTGCACTGTGATAACCCGGGTTAGAAGCTGTCTATCCCGGGTTAAATAATAATCACACCTCAAATCAAAGCAGCGGAGTCATTGTGTCGCTGCAGCAGCAGCAGCAGTGGCGGCGGCGGCGGCTCACTGGCGCAGAGACACGCCGGGCAGAGACCACCTCTCCCCCGGCTTTGCCTCTCTGTTTCCCCCCCGCTTCTCTCCTCTTCATCGTGTGGTTGAACTTGTGTGTGTGTTTGTGTGTATGTGTGTGTTGAGGCTTTAGTGCGCCAGAGCTGCTGCTTCTTCTTCGTGGTGTTGTTGTTGTTGTTTTTCTGGTGAATTCTGCAGCTCTCTCTCTGTATTGCTGCTGCTGCTGCTGCTCACGTCACATAAAAACAGTTTTTTTCTTGTCTCCCTGATGAAAATGATATTATGATGATGATGTTGGTGCAGGTGTGGTCGCCTGTGCTGACCTCAGCCTCAGCAATAACACTGGACTGTTCCCATAATACCCCCCTCTCTCTCTCTGTAACATTCAGGGACTTTTCAGTGACCTTCTCTCTTACTTTAACTCTCCTGTAATAATATTCACACAGGACCTCAAAGTGCGTCTGTGCTGCCCTGATGATGAACACCTTCGTCTTCCTCTAGGTTGTACTTTGTGGTAGTTTTTGTGTGTAATGATCCTGCAGTGATTTAGCAGATTTGAAATGTCACTGTAGTTCTGTGACAGTGAAAAAAACAAAACGGCTGCTGCTTTGAGGCGTTTTTTGTTTTTTTGCGCAGACCCTGTTTCAAATCCTGTAGAGCAATTATGTAATCAGATACAGGCTGGACTGCTGCTTTCTCTCCTCCTCCCTCCTTCCCCTCCCTCCTTCCCCTCCCCTTCTCCATTTCTTTCCCTCTCCTCTCCCTTTTCCTCCAAATCTTCCTCCCCAATTTTCTCTCTCTCTCTCTAATCTTCTGTCGTCTCCGTTTTCTTTCCACCCTGTTTTCTACTCATTTTCCACTTTTTTCTTTCCTCTTCCTGTTCTCTTTATTCAATCTCCTTCTACTCCTCATTTCCCTCTTTTTTTCCAGATCCTCTTCCTCCTTATCTTCTCTTTATCTGCTCAAATTTCTCCTTATCATGGTTTCTTTTCCTCCTGGTTCTTACTCCACCTCCTCCCCCCACCTCCTTTCTCCTTTTATTTCTTTGATGCAGCAACTGGGAAACATTTGGCAACTTGTTGACCGGAGCCTTTCAAAATGTCACAGTTAGGTGTCGACTTGTTCTCCTGCTGCTTTAACAACGTACCGTCGTAAAAAAAAAAAAAAAAAAACCCTGAAGATTACATCATAAAGTTTAATCTTGGGGAAATGTAATTAAGAAAGATCATTTTGATGATTGAACGTTGAACTAAATGCGTCTCTGCGGTTAAAATGGTTCTGGTTTAACAAGCGGGTCAAAGGTCAGGCATTCAGAGCTCGTTAAGGGTCAAGGACGCGCTGGGGGAGGATTTGGAGGTCGATCCTTCGACCCGCTTTATAAAGTTCTTCTCTTATTGCAGTTGAAAGCGTCATTCTCAAAAGGTTATTTGGAAAACAGCTTTAAGTTCCTTTTATAATAATAATAAAAAAAAAAGTGTTGTTCTGCATCAATTCCTTTGGTGTGTAAATAACAAGAAGTTGAGAAACAATACTTGAGTTTTGGTGCTTTTATACCAAACTAGAGCTGCAACTAATGATTACTTTTATTATTTATTAATCTAATATTCTCAGTTAGTTGAAAATGGGGAAAAATGTTGATCACTGTGATCAAAGTGACGTTGTCGAATGTCTCGATCAACAGTCCAAAACTCCAAGATATTCAGTTAAATATCTTAAAGGATTAAAGAAACCAGATCATGTTCAAACATGAGAAGCTGGATTTATGGAATTTGGGCGTTTTTGTTTCTTAAAATGACTCAAAACTAATAATCGATTATCTAAATGGTGTTTTTTTGACACCCTAGTTTGAATTTATTTTTCTACAAGACTTATCAAATGTTTTAAGAACTTTGTCTCAATACAATAGAGACTAATATGAGCTAAATTATGATTATCTTATCAATAAATAAATAAAAAACATTATAAATCTGACCAGATGACGTTTGATGCATCTTTCTACATGTTTCAACTCTCTGCTACGGACACATTTAGTCAGAAACAAGAGTTTTGATCTTAAATACAGCAGATGAAACCAGTTGGTTGACTCTAAATTAATATTTTTTAATCTTTGAACATGAATGGCTGTTCTCTTCGCTTAAATAAAACCAGTTTTGTTTTTTATTTTCCATCTGACGTTCACTTACGTGGTTAAAATGCAGATGTTTTGTGTTCACTGCACTCTTTAAATTAAATGCAGTAAAGGCAGAAAGAGGGACGGCGGAGAGGACAGGAAGTAGAGGGGGTTTATGGGAAATGTGGTTTTAATTTAGAGAAACACAAAATGCTGTATGCAGCGTCTTTTAAAAACATACACAGAGGGGCGTTTCTGGACGTGTTTCCTCTGATTGTAGGTGTCGTCATCATCCAGTCGGGAGTTTAGCTTGTTTAGATGTTTGGTTTTTTTGGTTGTTTAGATGTTTAGATGTTTAGATGTTTGGTTGTTTGGTTGTTTAGATGTTTAGATGTTTGTTTTTGTTGCTCATAAATGATCTGCAGGGACATTTTAAGTGGATTGATGCTCCTGCAGGATTCATGAATGATGCTTCTGCGTGGATTTTGGCTGTCAGTCAGATTTTTTTTTCTCCATTAATATCTCCGTGGTGGTGGTGGCGGCGGCGGCGGCGGTGGCGATGATGCTGGTTTGGCTCAGCCCAGCTGGCGTGATGCAGAGGGAGATTTGAGCAGTAAATCATCGGCTCTGCTGCAGCGTCTCAAATAGCAGGCAGAGTCCTCATCATTCTAATACCAGGCTAATATTAAACTCTGCTGCTCATGTTGAAGGAGTGGAGCACAGAAGACTGGATTACATAACACATACTGGGAGATATTCTTAAAAAACCAGTAAACTGTGTAGAATAGACGTCAGTTAGAGATGTGTGAACAGCTGATCAGCAGGGTTGATACTGAATTGACTTCTTTCTCACCAAAACTGTCAAGAACAGGAAGTTGGCATCAAATGTTTGATCAGATGGTTCCTGATTTATGACAGAAAATCATAATTTTGTCAGTTTTGGACTGTAATTTATACTTGTATGGCTGCTTGTCTTTAGACATTAAACAACTGAGAACTTTAGCTTCTTTTGTGAAATTTAAAAAGGTTTTTATTAAAACTCCAATATATATGATTGTTTTTGACTTTTAATGGATATTGATTCTACTGCACTTTATTTTTAACTAGTTGACTGAGATTGAGAAAATTGATAAAAGTCATTTTTTTTATTTTACTGTTTTCTGGTTTACAACATGATGATTGCAGCTCTTCTATATTTTCTGGCAGTTTCACTTAAAACTTCTGGAAACACATCACAGCATCACAGACGCTGGTTGTTCATCCTGGTTTTTATTT
The DNA here is from genome assembly GCF_910596095.1 of Thunnus maccoyii. Lineage (NCBI taxonomy): Eukaryota > Metazoa > Chordata > Actinopteri > Scombriformes > Scombridae > Thunnus > Thunnus maccoyii. The sequence goes on from NC_056546.1 coordinate 2,374,166, forward strand.
TCACTTTATTTCACCTTTTTTCACTTTTTTCTTCTAGAAAGCGACAGAAAAATAATCAGTTGTTTTATGTCTCTGCTTGTTATACCTCGTATGTCCTGTCAATCACTTATTTTGCACTTCCAAATTTTAAAAAAAGACAAATAATCTGCAGCTATTTTCAAGCAGAAATAGTGAAACAATGCTTCACACATTCAGGATCCAGTATCTCTGTTGCTTCTCTTTGTCTTGTATCAACAGTAAAGAACATTTTTAGGACTTTTGGTCAGATTTTTTCACTTCCACCTAATTAATTGATAATGAAAATAATGGTTAGTTGCAGCTCTACTTGTTTCTGTACTTAATCTTCCTCCGGCCTTTCAGTTTGTCTATTTTTGTTGCTCTTTGTGTCTGTTTGTGTCTCTCACTTAGTTTTTCTCTCTCGCTCCGCCTCATGCAAACAGATCTGTGTGTGTGTGTGTGTGTCTCTGTATTAATTAGTGCAGAACTCTGTTGACAGACTGTGTGTCTCAGACGTCTGGTTGTTTGCTGAACGAGGACGATGGTCCAGTTTCATTGTTGGGTCAGAGAGGAAGAGCTGCATGTGTGTGTCATGTGACCAGAAACTCTATTAAACAAGAAATCCCTCTTTTAAAAAAAGTCCTTTGATCCACCTCTGTGTACAGACGCTCAGCTCTGAGTCGGTTCATTGTCTTTGTAACAGACTGAGGAGATGAAGAGAGGAGGATGAGGAAGAGGATTATGGGAACAATGTGTTTGAGTTCTGAGGAACTTAAAAGTCTTTACTGACTTCACTGCAAACTGCAAAGATTTATTCTCACTGCAGATTAATATGACTTATAACTGTTTGTTTGTTTGGTATAAAAATGTCCAGATGGAGCTGAGCTTTGATAAGCTGCGATGATTCGTCGATTCATCGATTAGTTACCAGCTATTAATTGTTTTGAGTCATTTTTAAGAAAAATCTCTGATTCCAGCTTCTTAAATGTGAATATTTTCTGGTTTCTTCAGTCCTTTATGACAGTAAACTGAACATTTTTGAGTTGTGGACAAAACAAGACCTTTGAGGACGTCATCTTGGGCTTCACGAAGCGCAATTTTTCACCATTTTCGGACATTTTACGAACCAAACAACTAATCAATTAATGGAGAAGAGGAGTAATTAATAATGAAAATCAATGTTAGTTGTGTTTACAATGATATAAAATGCAGTAAAAAGCAGAAAATCCTTTAATTGGAGAAGCTGGAATCAGAACTTTTGGCATTTGACCAAAAAAATGACTCAAACAATCAATCTGTTCTCTAAATAGTCGTCAACTAATCGATTTAATTGACTACTTGTTTATGAACCATCAGACATTTTATCTGAAAAGTCTTTCTGAGAAGTTTCCGAGTTCATTATTTAATTGAAACTTTATGCAGCTGTTGTGCTGGACAGAAGGTTTGGAAATAATGACATCAGGCTGATTTTTTTTTTTGTTTTTTTTTTTAGTTATGAAACAGCAACAAAATATCTGATGTTCATGAATTTCATCTTTTCACATCTTTGACCCAAGTTTCCCTTCAGTCACTTTAATCATTGCTTCCTTTTGGGGGACGTTTAAAGATTTGTAGTTTTCCACAAGAGGAAAAAAAAAGCTAAAAATGTGAAAGTTCTTTATCACTTTAGTCATCTTGTGACTCCTCAGATTCATCTGGGGACCTTCAGGTTGGTTTGTAGATTAAAAAACAGGCTGTAAACTGACAGATGAAATGTTTGGATGAGATTCTGGTATTTAAGATTTAAATTCTTAGACAAAAACAGCAAAAGAACAGACAGCGGTGAGAGATTAGAGATGATTACTGATTGAGAATAACTTTACAATAACATATAAACTGTGGACGTGGTGGATTGTCCCTTTAAGACCGAGAGCAGGGAGGTGAGTTTTATTTTGAGAAACGAGGCCAGTCGTCTGTGTTGTTTTATTTTATTCCCTCCTCGTTCTCCTTTCTTCACCTCCTTCCGCCTGTTCCTCCTCTGTTTTTTTTTCCTCTTTTTCTCCTTCATTCTCCTTAAATGACATCATGAAAACTCGCCTCTCCAACTATTGTCTCCAGGATAAAATTAAATGAAGTAAAATGAAAAAATAAAATGTTTCCTGGTTTTTTACTGTGAGGCAGAACAGTTTGGTTTAAACCTCCTTCATCTCCATCCCTTCCTTCATGACTTTGAGGCTTAAACTTTAAGCTGGAAGAGTTTGGATGGAGGAGGAGGAGGAGGAAAACTTCATCTCCGGAGCGGAGCAGACTTGAGGTCTTAAGGATAAGGGAGGAGGGTGATGGATGAAGGGAGGAGGGAGATGTATGTGTGGGAGAGGAGGATAGCATTAAGGGAGGAGAGAAAAGCCAGGAGGGGAGGAGGTCCGGAGGGAGGAGGAGGAGAGGGGCAACAGTGAAAGAGAGGAGACAGAAAGGTATGAAGAGAGAAGAAACAGAAATAATATTGTCAACGGAAACTTAAGGTGGAAAATATTTAATATTTGTGAGATATTTTTTTAGTATCTTAAGTCTTGAATTCAGTATTTTTGGGTTGTGGACTGGTATTTTATAAAGCAAATGATTAATCGACAAAATAAGAACAATGTGACACACAGTGGAAACGGACGAGGGAAAAACTTTCTAATATTTCGGATCAAAAAACACAAAAAGAGAGGGGCGGAGACAAATAAAAGTTTCCATATATTCTGTAAAACACTGACATCAAGGAACTTTTGCTCATGGTCTGAAACGAAAACAACATTCAAGATGTCCGATGTTTAAATAAAATCTTAAAATATATAAAATATTCAAAGCTTAATTGTTAAATTAAATTGCAATTTGAGGCCTGATGACCTTCCTCCTTTAAACAAGGTAGCGAATGAAACTTCATCAAAACTTAATGATAACTTACAAACATGAACACATGTCTTGTCCTGCAACTTGTTGAACGAACCACCAAACAAACATTCGAGGGTTTTTGGTCCATGAATGTATAATAAGAGCTGGATAGGGCGCTGCCGTAGTGGCCACTCGCGGTATTGCAGCGAAAAATCCCCCTGCGGCCCAAAAAGCATTTTCCCCATAGACCACCACTGTAGAAGAGACGCTTGTAAAACTGTTGACAGGACGCCTCGAACTGCAAACAACTTCTATTATGACTCTTTCTATTATGAACTTTTGATGCATGGAGGTTTTATGTTTGTAAAACTTTCCTCGAGCCGAGAAAAGCGATTTTAAAAATCAGTGACGTCATCACAATGTAAAGTCTATGGCGGGGCCGGCGGGGGAAACACTACTGCGCATATTCAGTGGGCCGCACAACGCGGAAGCAAACCAGGAAGCTAGAAACTTTTTTCGGCGTATGCGCCAGGCGAGCAATTCCTATAGCACTGAATGGGCGCCATTTTTAGTCCAGTATCCAGCTCTTATAATAAATCCATGGTTTGGTCATGACTTGTACTTACTGCAGTTTGTTTACTTGGTTTCCAATGAGACGTTAAATTTTACTGTTAATCCGTGAACTGTGTACGGATCAACTACGTTCCGTTAAACCACTATTTACAAGTTGTCTTTTGCTTTGTTTCTTTTTACTATGAGACATGTAGTAGGTTTCATTTGTTGTATACTAGCTGCAGTAACAGTATACTGCAGTGAGTAGTGTGTATAGTATGTTAAATAGAATTAGTGTGTAGTTAGCTTTGGGAGCATTTGGGAGGTGTCTAAAACTTTAACACTGGTGGAAGAAGGAGAAAAGGAGGGGGATGACAGGAGGTGCGACTGAAGCTGTAGGGATGGAGGGATGAAGAATGAAAGCAGGAGGCAAAAGGGGACAGAGAGGAGAGGAGTAAGGAGGACAGGAGTTAAACGTACCAGCTGAAAAATCCTCCCCGCAAGGAGGGACAGAGGAGGAGGAGAGAGAGAGAGAGAAAGGGAGAGAGGGAGGAATGTTCTGGAAAGTGTCCAGCAGATAGGAAGTGGAACAGTGCGACAGAGAGGAGGGCAAGAAGGAGCGAGGGAGGAGGACGAGGAGGAGTGAAAGATTCGTTCCCAGCGGCAAAGCTTCAGCTAAATATAGAGAGATAGAGGTCTGTTAGAGCCGACCATCACCTTTAACAAAACACTGCAGGTTTCACCGTTTATATTCCTGCTGCGATGATCTCTGCTGTCATCTGTGCTTTCTCTGTCTGCTGTCTTTTCTCATATTTATAAAAAGAAACCAGGTTACATGTATATATGTTGGGTTACCACTGTGCTGTACATGTGTGGTGTGATGAATGGAGGGTCAGGAGACGGTGCTATATATATATGTTTTAGTGGCACTCTGGTCCAGATATTCATAATTATATTCCACTACAGACAGGAAAAGGTTTTACCGTCGACTCTGCTGCTGCTACTCTAATCTACTCTTATGAAAGTCCAGATGGCTCCTTTACAGTCTCAGCGTCTGAATATGAGCTGTGTGCTTTTCACTGTGGACGCAGCGCTTTGTTACTTTGACAGTAGTGTGTTTATATAACAGCTGCTACAGACCTGCTTTATAATCAAAAAAGAAATGGAAATGTCCCTTTTTACAATAAGTAATTATATAAGTAATGATGGCAGCAACACTACATTAGCACAGGTAACCAGGGTAACCAGAGTGACTTGGCTAAACCGGCTAGCATACCTGCGTGCTACAGCTAAGTGGTGCACTGGCGAAATTAACAGAGCAAATGGAAGCAGATCAGAAAACAAGGAGGCTTCATATTAAAAGATGAGCTAATAAATAAAGGCCTCTTTCTAATATAAGCCTGCTTCCAATAAAGGCCTGGTACCCTCTGCTATTAAGGTAAATAAAGGCTCAGGCCACTATTAGAGGAAATACGGTAACATACAGTTGAACACATTTAACAATACATACTGCTGCTAAAACATCTTCAGAGCTGGTACGGAGATAAAATGGAGACAGTTAATACAGCAAACCCACAAAAATGGGGGAGATTTAAGCTAGCAAGGAGACAAACCCTACAGAAGAATATTAGCCCGCGCTTAATTGTTTTATATATAAAAAGTATTCAAAAATGCCCATTATAATAACTTAGAGCCCCAGGTGTCATCTTCTAATGTCTTGTTTTGCACGATAATCAATCCGAAACCCAAAGATATTCAGTTTACTATCATGTATGACAAAGAAAAGCTTGAATAAAAAAACTGCAACAAGCAAATTTTTGGGCATTTTTACTTAAAAAAATTACTAAAATGATAATTTGATTATCAAAATTGCACTGATGCAAAGAAAATACAAATATGAAATGGTTTGGTGGCATTCAGACGGCGTTTATATATATTTATATGTGTGTGTGGCAAAGAAATCTGGGTTGTTCAGGATAAATCAAGTTTCTTTGCTGTAACCAGGTTTCTCTGCTAGATGACCGTTAAGAGATCAGCTTACTGGAAACAGCTGAGTGTGTCCTGGTTACTGAAGTGCATGTTAACGCTCTGAGTATTTCTTTCTTATTTCTTCCTGTCGGCCATGACATCTCTTTTAGCAGTGAGGAAATCTGTGTGGGATACTGAAACACACACACACACACACACACACACACACATCCAGATAGCAGTGAGGCCTGTTTGAGTTCTCTGTGATTCTTTTCAGTCTTGCGTTGTGTGTGTGTGTGTGTGTGTGTGTGTGTGTGTGTGTGTGTGTGTGTGTGTGTGTGTGTGTGTGTGTGTTTACATAGCTGGGTTACATTGAGGTGAACAAGGTGTGACCTCAGCAGGGGTTAAACACACATGAAACAATCTTTTCTTCTTCCTCTTCTTCAACTGTTTCTCTTCTTTTTCACACATTGAAGGGCTGAAAGCTGCTCAGACGCTGCAACTAAAAATCAACCGGAGACTCAAGTTTCTGTGAAATCTCAGATGTTGAGGAATCAAGAGGAGTGTGTTTTATGTTTTATTGCTTTATTAAATGGAAGATTTTTTTTTTGTAAACACATTTTATTGCCGGAGTTTTTAAAAAGCCAAACTGATCATCAAAGCCTCTTAAGCTCATAAATGTTCATGTAAATTTTCCATCCGAGTAAGAAAAAAAAAAAAAAACACACATAAGCTGCAGATATATCTCATGAATAAAATATGTGAACAGAGTGTTTATGAAGACTCAGCGCTAATTTGCAGCAGGAAGCATTTTCCATGTGCATGTTTCCAAAAAGGGCTTCTCTGCTTCCATTTGTCGGTTCAGTCCCTGACAGACGCAGACAGCAGCCGAGGCGAAGGCGACGGAAAAAAAATCATAAAGCGGAGCAGAAATGTGCTGCTGGGATATGAGCGGGATTGTTTGACTTTGTGAGGCTCTTTCGTCTTCTGATCCCTCTGTGACTGATAACACACACACACACACACACACACACACACACACACACACACACACACACGACTGAACCTCCTGTTCTGCTGCTCACCTGAACGCTGCAGCCTAATTAATTTCTCAGACGTCTGATGAGGCAGCAAAACCTCCCAGAACGAGACGGAGGAAGGTGAGAACAGAGATCAGATCAGGTCAAAGCACCCAGGACGAAAAGTCACTGTTTTCAGGCTCCTACAGCAGATGTTTTGGTACGATAATATTAATTTAGGGCTACAACGAATGATTATTGTCTTTGATTACTCTGGGGATCACTTTTTTGACTATTAGGAGTCCAGTGTGATGTCTCCAGATTGTTTGTTTTGTCCAACAGCCAAATATATTCAGTTTATAATGACATAAACAGAGAAAAACAGCAAATCTTCACATCTGAGAGGCTGGAATCTATATTTATAGTCTATATTTGTTGCTGCAAGGCCGGTTTTTGTACACAAGGACAACTCCAAAGTGGTTTACAGAACACATGAAAATATAAAAATGCAAATTAAAAGAATAGAAATAAGTTAAAATACAGGATAGGTGGAGATTTAAGGGCGAGATGTAAATGAGGAGAAGTAACAGGAGGAACATAGAAGGTTTTTACTTGGATTTAAAGATGAGAGTCTTAATATCTTCTGGAAGTTTGCTGCAGCTCTGAGCTGCTGATGATGTCGGATGTATTTTGAGAGATTTACAGACAAGCAGCAGGACTTTCAGCTCTGCTCTCCGCCACACTGGGAGCCAGTTCAGAGACCTGAGACCTGCTGGGATGTTCTCAGGTACAGCAGCGTTCTGAATGAGCTTTTCTTAGGGGTGAAACCTGAGAGCAGATCATTACAGTAATCTAATGAAAGCATCGATTAGTTTCTTTAAGTCCTGACTGGACATCGAGACACTGCTGTGCTTTTAAAAACAGTAGGATGCAGGTTTCATCATTTAATTTGATGTTTAACTCTTGAGTCCGAGATGACGTAAAGATTTCTGACTCTGTTTGTGGTTTTCAGAGATCAGCGCTCCTCGCTCTCAACTTTCCTTCAACACTGTCGGGTGTTTTGTCTGCATTTAGCTGAAGAAAAGTCCAGAAAGTTTAACTTCAGCAGCAGAGAGTAAAACCTATATTAGGCTTCTTGTAGTTAAAGATGCAGACTAACTTCCTGAGTTTCTAAAAAAAAAAAAAAGGTTCCTGGAAAAGTTCCTGTGGTTGAAAACGGCCACAGCAGTCGCCTCTCGATGTAACCCGGCACACCAGACTTCAAAGACGCTTCGATCAATAAAACAGAACAAACAGTGAAAAACGTCACATCACAGTTTTCTTGCTTTGTCTCAACAACAGTCCAAAAATATTCAGTTTATGATTTAATATAAACAGAGAAAAGTATGAAGATTAGTTAATCTTAATTCACTCACATGATGGATCAGTTTCAGTTTGTCGACTAATAGTTTCTAATCAAAACAGTTTTTTTTATCTGTGAGTGACTCAACACAAACACAGTCAGTTGAGTTACAGTCTAACAGGCTACAGTTCATTCACTGAACACACTGAGACACGTGTGTGTGTGTGAGAGGTGGACCGCAATAGTAATGTGACGTATTATCCACCACATGTATTACTTTAAATTGTTGCAGGGGAAACACACACACACACACACACACACTCACACACACACACACACAGATGCACTTTGCGTTGACCTTCAGCAGGGCTCCATTTAATTTGATTTCCATGTAGCCAAAGGCGTCTCTCTCTCTCTCTCTCTGACACACACACACACACACGCACACACACACACACACACTACGCTCACATTCCTGATAAATGAAATGTTCAGTTTGAGGTCTCCAGATGTGGTCAGACTACACACAACCGTGTGTGTGTGTGTGTGTGTGTGTGTGTGTGTGTGTGCACATCTAGTCAGGGTCAAGGTTGTCAATGGGGCAGAGGAGCAGCTCGGCATTATGGGAGGAAATGAGATAGAGTTTGTGGTGAAAGGAGGGAGAAGTTCTGATCTGTCACCGTGACTTCTGACATGTGTTTTAGTGGTGAGTGTTTGTGTATAAATATATATATATATTTTCCGTGCGCAGCCTGAGGCGTTGCTGGTTGAAGCGAGGGTGGGGCTGACAGGCAGAGACTGAGAGGAAATGAGTGATTAGCTGAAACTGGAACGCTGCCGCCGGGCTGTGGACCTGCAGACTGTCTGTGATCTCCAGGCTGCGTTCACACCGCACAAAGAAAAGTTCACAAACACACGACATCTCATCAAACCTTTCTAGTCTCCTCTGTTTGTATAAAGAGGATCCACACTCCCGAGATTTGGATGATTTCTAGCTTGTTTTTTTTTTTTGCTCCTGCGTGGTTTGAATGGACGTAGTAAAACCTCTCATCAGTGTGAACATCACGCAGCAGAATCACTCAAACCGTGCTCACACTAAGCCGGATAAGTTTGTAAAGTCATCTTTTCCTCTCTGTCGTCGGCCATCTGTCCACACAGACACACAGAGAGAGAGAGAGAGAGAGAGAGAGAGAGAGAGAGAGAGAGAGAGAGAGAGAGAGAGAGAGAGAGCTCAGATACTTGATGTTTGGCAGTAATACTTTGTAATGTGGTACAGTGTTTGGACAGTAGAGCTGGGTGACGTTAATTGATTTTGCAGGACTGAAACGTCGAATTTCTTTAAGACAGCTGAGCAAGAATAATAACGCTCTGTTTCATTTACCTCAGAAGTCGGAGTTGGGAATTACGTTTCACCTGAGTTGACTGAGTTCCAGTAAAACAAGTCAGGAAACCAGTTCTAGCTAGCTTAGCCTTTGTTAGCAATACTAGTTGATAACAGTGCATTACCGCATACAAACGCCGTAGCAACATGTCCACAGATTAGAAGTTGGACGTTACTGTGTGTACGAATGATTTAATGAGACATAAATAAGACACAAGTGCTAATAAACAGTTTATTACTACAGCTGTGCGGAGCAGCCATCTTGGATTTTAGAGGTCGGGGTTGGTGAGGTTCTTCCAAGTCTCTGGGAGCGTTCCAGTTCAACACACTCAGCCTTGCAGCTAATTTTTCCCAGTGGCCACTCGTGGTATTGCAGCGAAAAATCCCCCTGCGGCCCCAAAAGGATTTCCCCCATAGACCACCATTGTAAAACAGACGTCTGTAAAACTGTTGACAGGACGCCTCGAACTGCAAACAACGTCAATTACGCACAACGCGGAAGCAAACCCGGAAGCTAGAAACTTTTTTTGGCTTATGCGCCAGGCGAGCACTTCCTATAGGACTGAATGGGCGCCATTTTTAGTCCTCTATCCAGCTCTTATAATACATCCATGGTTGAAATTTCCGACTGGGAATGTGAGAATTCTGACTTCCCACTTCAAGAGCTGCGCCCCCTGCAGGCTGTTATCATTACACATGAAATACAGGTTCTCACACAGCAGACGTCCAGTTTAATAATCAGTTTCAGCACAGACAGAACAGAAAGATCTGCTCACCAACTGTGTTTCTTTAAAAACATCAGTCTGATATCTGCAGACAGCTGCTAGCTAGCGTTAGCTGCCCGTTCAGTCGACTCCCAGAGCTTCAACTCTCCTAACCAGAGCTGATTCCTCGTCAACAAACACTAACAAGAGCACAGATCAGTGTCAGAGTCATTTTTCCAGTCTGTCCTTATCGTAGATGTGACAGTCAGAGACATCTCGCCACCTGCAGTCACCACAGTCCTTTAACTGAAACTAATCACAGTTTACAGGACTCACAACGGCTAATGTAGCGGCTAATGTAGCAGCTAGCATCTACGTTACTGTTTGACTAAAAGTAAACTTTCTGTGAATTTTGTAATAACTCAAATTAATCAAATTTGGGTGCAAATTTAACTTTTCTGTCCACCGGCCAAATAGCAAATGTTCATATTTTACCAGCCACTCAATAGATTAACCTGGTTTTTTTGGCTGCTGAGTGAAGCAAATCTACCAAACACTGACATATTTTCCACCATTTGGCTGGTGCTCTGTCTGGTTCTGACAGTCTGTTATCTGTGTGGATCACCTGTATTTTATACATAATGAGAACAGCCTCGCAGGTGGTGCAGCTCTTTTATTATTCTTGCACAAATATCTAAAAAATATGATGTTTAAATCCAAAAAAAGTCGATTTAAAATCATGTATTTACCCCAAGATTTTAATTTTTGGCTCTATTTTTCAGTAATGAGAAGTGAAATTATAACTTAAAATACCAGTAATTCCATTACAGTAACATTTTGACGGTTGATATCATTGTATGTTTATTCTTTATTGTGACTCTTTCTGGTCGGAGAACTTTTTAAAACCACTCGGTGAGGACTCGGGTGGTTTCCACACTGAAAATGTGTTTTTCAGATCTGCAGTTGGACGCTGTCATTCATCTGTTAGCTTCATATGTTAAACGTCGGGCTCGAGTCATAAACATCGTAGCTTTATGTTCATCATGAGGAGGATTTCTGGAATTTCAGATTAAATATCCAGCAGGATTGACTTCAGCTGTTTTTTTTTTTTCCTTTTTTCCAGTGTTGCCGTGACGATAGAGAGGCTTACATCACTGACCTCCACCCTTTTTGTCTCTAGGGAAGAGCTGTAATACGACCCCTGATGACATCATATACTGCATTACATTAGGCTGTGTGTGTGTGTGTGTGTGTGTGTGTGTGTGTGTGTGTGTGTGTGTGTGAGTGCTGCGGGTTTCAGGAAAAACTACATTTGATCATCTGCATGTTAGATTTTTTTATTTAATCTGATGGAAAATTTGCCTTAAAATCATTTATATCCTCAAATTAAAACATTTTCTTTCTTCTTAACTTTTATAAATAATGAAATTAGTTTTTACTTTGATCATTGATGTATGTTTGAAACGGTAGAACTTGATTAAAACAGTTATTACTGAGTGTGATAATAGAGCGTAATGTGATACTTTTTACAACTTCTATTTAAAGGCCAAAAAAAATCTCTGGAAATAAAAATGTCATGATAATAAAAATACATAAACTCTATTTGTATAAAACCTTTCATACAAAGATTCAAAGTGCTTTAAGAAACAGGGTATAAAAAACAATGTTAGACAAAAACGGTAACTTTTATTACAGTTTGAGTAATAAAAGTCATCATTATATCTTGCAAAAACAGATTTAATAATCTTATAAAATAATCAAACATCCTCCTTTCTGTCTCTAAAACCATAAAATGTTTATAAATGTGGTTCAACTCTGAAGACTCGACTGTCTGTGACTGAAGGCTGGAGCCTGAAACTAACTTTGTTTTCTGTGTGTGTGTGTGTGTGTGAGTGTCTGTGTGTGTATGTGTATGTGTGTGTGTGTGTGTGTGTGTGTGTGTGTGCAGAGGGATATTAAGGAGCTTTACACCGGCGTATTCTTTACCCGCAAATACCGGCTGACACACACATGGCATCATGGGAAATGAGTTTGATGACTGTGGACAGGGGGAGGGGGGAGGGGGGAGGGGTTACACTGACCTTGACCGAAGGTACATTCATAAAGAGCCATAACACACACACACACACACACACACACACACACACACACACAATAGCTTTAATCATGTCAGGAGATAATTACTGCTGTCAGTAACGAACAGATCTGTAATTGTTTCATCTGATTGATTACCAGCACTGGATCAATAATTAGATTTATAGTAATTCTCACTGAATGATATAAATCATGTGTATGTTTCCCTTTAACATCTCTGACTGATGATGTCATCGTAATCAATGTTACTAATCAATAAGTTCTATATGATTTTTCCATCAGTGTGATGAAACACCTTCACTTCTCAGATATTCAACACTTATGAATAAAACTTTATTTAAACTGAATTTCGCCATAAAAGAGCAACAACGTTACAGATAAAGACAACAAATCACTTTATATCAATCAATATGTATCAGTGTCAGCTGTACTAGAGGCCGACATCAGCGTCAGGGCTGCAGCTAATCATAATGATTAATCTGCAGATTATTATAAATTGTGCAAAAACATTCAGTTTACTCTGATATGAGACAGAAAAGCAGCAGATCTTCACCAGTATGAAGCTGCAACTGGAGAATGTTTGTGACTCTCACTCGAACTATTAATTGACTATAAATAGATGCTGAATATTTTTCTCTCGACCGACTAATTGATCTGATCGGCGTTCTCATGTGCACAACAGTAAACATGCTTGTGTTTTTATTTTTAGCCAGTTGTAAGAAGCAGCAGAGCAACAGTTAGACGATTAATCGATTAGTCAGTTGACAGAAAATCAATCGTGATTTTAAGGATTTGATGTTATGTTATGTCGTACATGATAGTAAACTGAATAGTTTTGGATGTTGGACTATTGATCAGACAAAACAAGACATGAAGACGTCACCTTGGTCTGTAAGATATTATAATATTAGCATTTTTTAGCTTTTTTTTCCACTTTTCTGACATTTTATAGTTAAAACGATTCATTTATAATAAAGATTATCATTCGTTGCAGCCTTACAACAGTTGAAACTCTTTTTTCCTTCATATTGCTGAATTCAGAGGAACCGTGTTAAAGCCGACAGGTGAGTCGGGGCGACAGGTGGCGGTCGGTCGTGAACCTGCGGTGTTGTGGAATGTGTTTGATCCCACTTTAACACTCCGATCAGCAGGATACAGACACTGGAACAAAAGCACTACAGTCACTGTGAACACACACACACACACACACACACACGTACGCATACATCCTGTGGAATAGATTAGATCTGACATCCCACAATGCATTGCAACAAGAGCCAGGCAGGATTGTGGGTTAGAGAGAGAGAGAGAGAGAGAGAGAGAGAGTGAGAAAGTGTCTGGCAGCTGGCCAGGACAAGATGATGGGATGGATCGCCATGACGACACAGCCGACCCCTCCAATCTGGACTGTGAGGAGTTGTGTGTGTGTGTGTGTGTGTGTGTGTGTGTGTGTGTGTGTGTGTGTGTGTGTGTGTGTGTGTGTGTGTGTGTGTGTGTGTGTGTGTGTGTGTGTGTGTGTTTAACAGGAGTATTTTAGGACTGGAGCTGCTGGGAGACGACGTATCCAGCAGATATTCTGGATACTTTAGTTGATCAGTTTTATTTCTCTCCACTACAAACAGCTACTAACGCTGCCGTAACCTCCACCAGTAGCTGCTGGTTCCCATTTCAGATATTTCTTTAAACCGTCTCCTCGATGTTACTGAACACAGGAACTCAGGACATATTACGACCACCAGTTTCAATTATTTCAACTATTTCAAATCTTGTTTTGTCTGTGATTTTGGTGGATGGTTAAGAAAACTACAATACCCATGAGCCTCAGCGGCTGTTGCTATGGAGAAGAAGCCACAGAGCATTATAAATTCAAAGCGCTTCGTCACTGAAGCTGTAAACAAAACGTGTCGCCATAGTTACTGAACTCACTCCGTAGCTTCTGCTCACTGTTAGCGGTGCACATGACCGAATTATAAGCTCCGTGATTGGCTGTTTCTTGCTGAAATGCACCTTGGGAGTCGTAGTTAACTTCCACCTTGAAACTTTTATGTACACAGTCGTCTACCTTCGACTTTTAGTAAAGAATCAGATACTTTCTAACAAGGTTGTTCATCTTTTGTACTGATGATTTGACCGGAAGAGTTTCATGTTGATCCAAACTGTAGAAGAGCTGAAACTTTTCCTTATTTTCTATCATACATATGTATATATATATATAATGTTACAATGTCAGATGTTCATATTAAACGTAGCCAGAAGTTTCTAATAATGAGGTAAATGTATGAAGAAGTCATCTCTGTGAGCAGAAAGCTCAGGCTTCAGTCTCGCTCCGTTTCCAACAGTTTTTTCTATTTGAGAGACGAGCTGATGTCAACTGGTGACGGATTTCTTTTAACGGTCGCCTGCTTCAGGCTCAGTGTTCATGGTGCAGGGAGATACTATGCAGTTGTTTGATGACACATTTTACCAGCTACGTTACCTTTGTTATTTCCTGACAGCATTTTAGCACATTTCCCACATCTAACTTACACAGTTATGTCACAGAAAAAGCAGATAATGAGCATAATATTTACCAAACAGAGGCGCCCTGCTCTTGTCTTTGTTGCTGCAGATATTCGTGATGTCCACTCTCATATTCAGGGTCAGTTTTAGGCTCCAACATGTACGGATGAGTTTGAGATGTTGACATTTAGAGTAAAGAGTAAAGTAACTGCTTCTAAAACTTCCAGCAGTAGTGTTTCTGTAACGCCGCTGCTCTCTGCAGTGTTCATATCAAACATGATCTGATCTAATTCATTCATGCTGTAAACTAGTAAATCAATCTGAATCCAATATTTACGCTCTGCTGAGTGGCTTCCGTTCAGCTCAGTACATCAGAATCAATCAATAATACATGAGAAGTAGTCAAGTATTGATATTCATTATTGGCTCTCAGGAGAAACAAGAGAAGCTTTGTGAGAATGTCTTCGATTCCTCTGAGAGCAATAAGATCAATGAAATGTAAACTTGTCAGTACAGTTAAGTACTGTATGTGGAAGTTAACATGATTGACAGCTGGTATTGAACATTAATAGTGTTGGCTTTGCCTATTTGATCAATTATTTCCTGATCTAAATCAAGACGTTTTACTAGCTGAAGACTATTTTATCTTGTCAAAGTTCTTGTACGTCTGTTTCCTGTTACGACATTAAAAGAGTCCTCCACAGATTTAGCATCACAAGATTTTATTTTTACTCTGCACTAAACCTGGCCCCCTACATTACCCACAATGCAGCTGGTAGCAGCTAATGTAGCCTGGAGCTGCTAGCCTCCAGCAGAGACGAGGCTCTGGAGACACGTGAGGCTTCATACGACTTTTTACACAGAAAAACACACCTGGAAACACGCAGTTCTCCTTTTAGTTTACTATCCTAGAGGACTAAAGAAACCAGAAAATATTCACATTTAAGAAGCTGAAACCAGAGAATTTGGACTTTTACTTCTTAAAAAATGACTCCAAATGATTAATTAATTATCAAAAGAGTTGGCAACTAATTGATTCATCGACTAATTGTTGCAGCTCTAATTAGGAACAAACTGCAGAGCAACATTTCTAGTAAAGATCAAAATATGAGAAACAGTAAAGCAGGGCTGCATCTAGTGGTTATTTTATTTATCGATTTATCAGCCAATCAAATTATTGTTTAGTCTATAAAATATCAGGAAGTCATCAGATGTTAAAGATATTCAGTTTACTATGATGTAAAACAAGAAAAAGCAGCAAATTCTTACATTTGAGAAGCTGGAATCATTAAACATTTGGCATTTCTGCTTTAAAATTTGAGTTAAAAGTTGCTAATTAATTTCCTGTTGATCAACTGGTCCATTAATTGACTAATTGTTGCAGCTCTCTAGGGGAAAAGGTCAGAGGTCAGACACCTTGATGTGAAGTGATGCAGCAAAGAGAGATGAGAGACGAGGCAGAAAATATTCTTTGGAAACAGAGAGTTAACATCTGCAGGGCTGTTCAGACGGTCATCTGAAGGGTGTGTGTGTGTGTATATGTGTGTGTGTGTATATGTGTGTGTGTGGGTGTGAGGCGTTCAAAACACATCTGGTCGTGTGGGTCATGTGGTTTTTGCAGTGTGTGTGTGTGTCAGATTAGCTCTGGCTGTTGCAGAATATTATGACGGAATACTGCAGGGTGGAGGCAGGACGCGAAGTAAGAAATCAAGTAAAGGGAAGAAGAAGAAGAAAAAGGGGAGGATGAGGAGGAGGAGGTGGATGAAAGGGGTGATTTGGAAGAAGGATGAGGATGACGTGATGATGAAGACGGAAAAGGACGGGTGGGGCACGAAAAAACAGGGGTGAAGAGGGGGAGATGGGGGGAAAGATAATGTTTAAAAAATGATGATAGAAGAGAGAGAGAGAGATCTTTCTGAATGTCTTTCTCCCTAAATATTCCCCTTCTCCTCTTCCTCTCCTCTCTCTCTCTCTTTTCTTTCTCCTCCTTGTCTCCATCTGTTTTACTCCCCCCTTTCTTTCCTCCCTCCCTCCCTCCCTCCCTCCCCCTCTCCTTGGCTCGCTCCCAGCAGCTCCGCCTTCCTCCTCTGTGATCTGTCCTGCTTCTATCAGAGAGTTTGGGAACAACCAGTTCTCCACAGATCCAGTCTCCAGAGGCCGAACCCCCACCCAACACACACACACACAGACACACACACACACACACACACACTGATTTTACTGCTCTGTAATGCAGGAGTGGCCTCTGTCTACTTTCCTGCCTGTTTTTCACTTAAAGGACAGGTTCATAATGTTTCTATTCTGTCTTATAACAACAGTCAGGTGTGCAAATGAACATTGAAACATGTTTTTCTAATCAGCGCGTCCTCACGAGAAAACTTAGGTCGACAAAAACAACTTATGTTTACGTTTATGCCGTCTAATGACAGCTGTAATTATGATCCGGTGAAGTGACGCTGTTCAGTCAGTATAATGTGACTTCCTCATCAGGAGGAGGTGGGGAGGGAGGACGGCTAGATAGTTAGCAAGATGGCAAAAAGTGGCGTTTGCTGCAGGAGACCTCTGTTCGCCTCCCGCTTCCAACCAGGTCTCTTTCTCTGCGAAAGACGCCATGAGTCGCCGTGGCTCAGGTCTGTTTTTTTCCCCCGCAGGAAGCGGTGTATTTCACTTCGAGTTGCGACAGCTTGGGTGTGTTTTTCCCAAGCGGCAACGTCCAGGGCTGAAAAATGAAGCCAATGCTGAAGTGCCAAAAACTGCAGTTCCTCGAATGACCACTTGAGGCTCCAACAGTGAGTCAATCCCCATAGACCCCCATGTTAAAATGTCCAACTTTACAGCAGAATAAACATGTTTACAGCCTGGTACAAAAAACGGTTTTGGTCTCTGTAGCTAATTTCCTCTTTCATGACAACTGTACGGGGGGTGAATTTTTTTATAACTCACTTGTTTAAATTTTATTAAGCCGTAAAGTTCTGCATAATGAAAGACATGGCTGCTTTGAGTAACAGGTCCGCCAGCCGCTAGGTGGCTTGTTTCAGCCATTTGGCCCGCCTCTTTACCCATTTTTGATTGGCTGGTAGTTGGGCAGCGTCACACACTGCCAAGATGGCGACGGCCGGAGCGACTCGCTTTGAGCTTCAAAACCGCTCTTCAGAAACCAACGGGTGACGTCACGGTAACTGCGTCCATATTTTTATACAGTCTATGGTTTTTCCCGACAGGAAGCAGTGTGTTTTACCGGTATTTACACCGCGAGTCGCCGCGGCTCAGGTGTCCAAACCGTGATCTTTCTCTAACTTTAACCAAGTGGTTTTTATGCCTGAACCTAACCAGACCTTAACCACAGCGTTGTCACACCATAAAACATCATTATATTATAAAACATGTCGTGTGTGTCATTTGCCTGGTCCCCATCCGTCCTCTAGAGGGCGCCAAAAACACTCATACAAGTCATTTCCACCGCAGCTTAACAGAGAAACAGAAATTTGATGCTTAAAAAGACTGTAAATGTGTCAGATATCCACTTGATATGACTAACTCAGACTGCTGAGGCCTCATATAAGCTTCACATCAACTTTTAAATGACATTGAAAGCACATTTGAAGGATCTTTTTAATATCCAGTATGAACAGGAGGAATGATTACTGCAAGGAAAACCTCTTTCACTGCTCATATGAACACCTGACTGCTGGTTTTAAGACGCAGTGGAAAAATTGTGAACGCGTCCTTTAACTGAACCGGCTGCTTCACGGGTTTCACACTGTAGGAATTCTGCTTTTCCCATCAAAAGACTTTTATAGATGTAAGTTGACTGCCAAAGCGGCCGGCGTAGGGAGGAAAACACTGATGAGAACGGACAACGTGAGCCGACGTCATCTCGTTGGGAAAGTTTTTAAAAAAAACGTTGCAAATAAAGCGTTAAACAGCAGGTTGAAGCCCTGACTTTTGACTTGCAGGCACCTCGAGTTTTGGAACTTTGACCATGTTTAACATCCGATATCATAACAGGATATAAATAACGGAATAATTCACCTTTAAATTGTGATTTTGTTGAGTTTTATTATAGTTTTATGAGTGTAACCGCGGCGTTAAACATCTGTGCAGTGAACACTCGTCCTCCTCTGAGAGATGGACGGACCAGAAAGACTTCTGAAGAGTCCTCTTGACCTCCGCTCTCTATCTCAAGTGCTTCATTCCTCCGTCTGCTCTGATCCCTCGTTTTCTTTCCTTCCTCCTCACATTCCTTTACTTTCACACATTCCCTTGCTAATGTGTCTCATCTTTTTAATCTCCTTCATCATCGTCTTCCCTCTTTTTCTTCTTCTTTTTATCTTTCTCCTTTCTTCTTCTTCTCTTTTTTCTTTTTCTTATCTCTCTACCTTTCCTCTTCTTCTCTTTCTTCTCCTCCTTCATCTTCTCTCTTCTTCTTCTTCTCTTTCTTCTTTCTTGACCTTTCTCCTCCGCTGTCTCTCTTATTTTTCATCTTCTTCTTTATCTTCTTTGGTCTCATGTGTAGTGCTTGTGAAGTGAGGCATTCTGGGTAACGCAGTTCAAATTGTGTCAGATTCATTAAAACATTAGAAGAACATTACGTGAAGGATTATAAAGTATTCTGGTCTGTACTCGACTCAAACTGGTATCTGCTCACTTGTGCTGGTCTAAAAATAAGCTGGGCTGGTTTATGTTGATGAAACTGGTCTGTACTGGTTTGGACGGCCTCTGTTAGCGTCTGTAGGTTTGTTCTGGTCTTTGTTGGCTCACTGTGTGAGGCCGATGTGTGATGCAGAGATAACTCTCTCTCCTCTCCCGATAAGCAGAGTGAAAGGAGGTTATCTGCCTCCCAGTGGAGCTACCATTAAACCCACTCCTCTCCTTCATCCTCTTCCTCCTCTTCCTCCTCTCCACTTTACCTCCAACTCTTTCACCAGCTACAAAATGTCCGTCTCCCGTGTGAGTGAATGTATGTGCGTTCAGAGCCGCCGCCGCCCACAGACGCCCGCTCAGCGATCTGCATTTTACTGGTTTCCTGTGAATAAGCTGATGGTTTATCCCACTGCATCATCTTCACTTCCTCACCAGTACGCATGGCTTCACCTGAATGTTATTTTTACTTCTGCAACATGAGGAAAATCAGTTATTTACTTTGTGATTATGATATATGTTAGAATGAAGTGAATGTCACAGGGAATACAGGTTTTTATATACAATAATCAGATGGAAATATCTGTTTTGTGGCTAATCTGATGAATTAAATACCTTACTTTATTTTTAATACACCTTGACCTTCTTCTTCTACTGTACACAAAA
The DNA here is from genome assembly GCF_910596095.1 of Thunnus maccoyii. Classification (NCBI taxonomy): domain Eukaryota; kingdom Metazoa; phylum Chordata; class Actinopteri; order Scombriformes; family Scombridae; genus Thunnus; species Thunnus maccoyii. The sequence continues at coordinate 2,393,885 of NC_056546.1, forward strand.
TGTTCTGCTGCTACTCCCCATGTCAGAGAAAGAGGATGAGGATATGTAACCACAAGGTCCCCGGTGTGAGTCGTGTGAGTCCAGATGGGGGTCCTCACATGTCCCCTGTTTATAAATCTGTAGCTGTTAGGGGCCCCTTTTGGTTCGGGGTCTCCAACCACTATTTGTGATACTTGTTATTAAAGGGACTCTGGTCCTTAGTTACATCAAACAGCGAGTGTCTTACAGATTAAATCTCTCGTCTGTCTCTTCATGACAGACACAATCTCTGAGTTGTAACCTGGATTTCCCCCGTTTTCCCGTCTGGTTCAAGGAAAGTTCAGGTTTTGCCATTAATGTGTTCCTCTCTGTCTGAAGGTTACAGATCTGAGCTGGAAAACAGAGAGTAATGAGAGGAGAGAAAAGGCTTCTTTCTTTCTTCCTTCCTCCATCCATCTCTCTGCCTGGCAAATTGGAGCTTAACTTCATTAAAATGACTCAGTCTGATTGCATGAGAGCTGAGCTACGCTCCGTCAATGTGTTGTTGTCAGTGTCGAACGTTCCCAGGCGTCTGGACCGACAATCGGCCCATCTGTCCGCTCGCTTCAGACACAGCGGCCATTCAGAAATGGATATGAGGGAATAATTGTGCTGTTTATCTGAGAATATCACATTTATCCTGGAGCCATTTGGCTGCTCGGCTCATGTGTCGGACAGTTTGTGTTGAAGGTTGTCGGATGCACTTGTGTTATTCTGAGAGGTGTTTTTTAATATTTGAAAACGGTGAAAAATGTCAATCAGTGTTTCCCCAAAGACGACGTTCTCAAATGTCTTGTTTGTCCACAACACAAAGATATTCAGTTTACTGTTGATTTGCTTCATATTATAATCATTTGAAAGGTCTGAACCAGAGAATTTAGGCTTTTGTTTTTCTTAAGAAATGATTAATTGATAAGCAAACTATTTGCAGCTCTGTAAAAATTGATACTTCATTTGAAATATAATATATTTCCTTCTCTATTGCAGTCTGTTCCAAATGGTTCAGTAACGTCTTTAGGTTTCTGCAGCTTTTTGATATTTAAAGGTCAACTGCATTTATTTGGCAGCATGTCGCAGTCTTTTAGCTGCAGGAGACGTTTCATTTACTGTTCAGGCTAAACGTCAGAAGAAGCTGGTCTGCATGATCTGGAGGGAAAAAAGCAGTGATGACAGAAGAAATGAAACCTGTCCTTATCCATGACGCTGTACTGGTGCAGGTCTTTAGAAATGAAACTGTCTCTAGTCAGAGTTATTTTTCAGATGTCTGTGGGTGATTGTGTTTGAAGTATGAAGCTTTATTTAAAGATTATTATTAAGTTATTGAATCCAAAATGCTTCCTTTCACTGAAGATGAACTCTAAATAACTGTAGCGTGTGTCCGCAGTGTATATTCACTACAACATGAGGTTATAATGACAAACAAAATCCATTTAGATTCAGCATCCTTGAAGAAAAGAATCGCATGTCTCACATGAATCGTACTTAACTCTGCTTCACAGTGGGGTTCTTAAGCCCACTGATAAGTAAGATCTCTATACCAGTGTCAGAAGCCCTGTGGGGAAAATCCACTCACTGATGTTCAGGACAGTCATTGGATTTTGTTTGCCGCGGCCTCAGATGACCTCAGATGGCCCCGAACATGTCACATGTCCATACTGTATGTCTCAAATGTCAAACTCTGCGTGACCTTTTTTACATCACGTAAAAATAAAGAATTCTTCCTAGAATTCTGGTGCAAGGCTCTGTCAGAACAAACAAACACTTCCAAATAAAGATCTCGGGGATTTCCACTTTAAACCTTCAAAGTTTGTTCATCTGCATTTTCTGCAAAATAAAACTCAGCGGGCTGCAAACAGCGAGCGGGTCTGTGTCTCATTCATCTGTGTCCTCCACCCGTCTGTCGGTGCAGAGGGAGGAGAGGCTGTTTGTTTGAACAGGAGGAGAGCAGCCAGGCGGGGAGGCTGCTTTTGGCTGCAGGCTTCGGTTGCGTAATCGCAGGAAAGCAGTGGGAGAGTTCGGACTGGGAGAGAGGGGAGGGGAGGGGAGGGGAGGGGGGGACGAAGAGGAGGTGGTCAGTTTCAAGTTTAAACTGTGTAGTGAAACCGCCTGTAATGTGTGTCGACTGTGTTCTTGTGACTTTTCTGTTTCTCTAAATGATCCGGGATTTGAGGCAATAAATCCCGGCTGAACGGGGAAATGAAGCGCGGCAGCGTGTGGTTAAAGCAGAGTGTCCTCTCCTCCGCAGAGCTCTGCCTGCTGCACAACCACTGATGTATCAATCGTGTGTCTCTCTCACAGGAAAAAAAGTCACACTTGGATTCACTGGATAATGAGAATCAAGATTTCTTTTCACTTTATTAGTTTATTAGAGCTGCAAATCAATCAGTCAGACAGAAAATGAATCAGCAACTACTTTGATAAGCTATTAATTGTTTCATAAATTCCAAGAAGTTTTTTCTCACGTTAGATTTATTAACATCCATGTCCTGCCCTCTCTTCATCTGCACAGTTTGTCAAGTGGAACAATGCACACGTGTTATTTGTTGGTGCATTTTAGGAAGAAATCAGGAGCGTTTGTTTTGATGCAAACAATCTCCCTGCTAATAAAAATGCAACCAAATTGAAGTTGCCTGAATGAAGAGGCTCTAGCTCTCTGTAATCAGCCTGTAATCTTGTTATCAGTGTTTATGGATGGAAACTGAATACTTCAGATTCTTTCTTACATTTCTGTTAACATAAAATGACAGTTTTGTGTACATTAAAGTAAACTTTTACAGATTCCAGAGATTCTCAGCAACCCATTTGATAAACTGTAGATAATCTGTAGATAAACTGCAGCTTCCAGGAGGCTGGTAAGATAATGTCGGTATGTAATGGATCAGTGTTTTGTAAATAAAAAGGAGGAAATGTTTCTCACATGGACTATTTGTTAGAGATGTCCTGTTTATGTCTCTGTAATGGGTACGGTGATAAGACGTATTAGATTAACGTTATTATTATTATCCCAGAGGGAAATTTGCTTGCAGTGCGTGCACAAAACTTAACAGAAGCTCTGTTTGTACCACTCCCTGGAGTCTGCTTGGAAGACGTGTTCCACACATGCGCAGTAGATCAACGTCTACAGGAAGACGGCGTAGTTGCAAATTGGAGGTACAGAGCCAAGCGCACACCCTCTGATGACAGAATTAACGACACGTGGACCCTCTTAGACGTTGGAAGTATAATTTCGGCTTAAGGAAAACGTACACACTAAGAAATAAAGAGAAGCAATTGGCAATCCAAGACATAGTTCACACATGGAATACATCCTTCATAAAATACATAAAACTACTACACATTGTAGTTTATAAACGTTTAAATTTATAAATACATTTCATCATAGTTATTGTTTTTAAAAGTTACTTTTTATTTTAGTTTTAGTCTCATTTTCTGTTGCGGGAAAAAGTTTGTGGTAGTTTTTGTTGAAGAAATTAACGCTAAATTGTTTTCTGCCTCTTTTTAGTGAAACAATTTCTATTCATACACGAAATTTATTGTCTAAACAAATTCCAAGATACTTTTGTGTGTGAGATCACACACAAGTCAGTGGATCACTACAGTTATTGTGTAGTATATGATATAGACACTTTTTAAGTTACTTTTAAAGATTTTCCCAGTTTTTAGTTGCTTTCTATTTCTCATTCTTCATTATGATGTTAAAATGCAGCTCGGCCATTCACCATTTTAGCAAACATGCATCCATTGTTGTGAGTTGCCTAGCAACAGTGTTCCCAAAACTTAAACATACTTACAAAAAAAAAAAGATTTTGTATGCGACTCTCCATGTCAAAAACATGACCTCATGGCTTCCATTTGAAGGCAGACACAAAAGCTGTGACCGCAGAGTTTCCTGTAAAATGTCAGAAACATGAAATAATGGATTGTAGTGAGCGAGTGATTTCACAAACAGCTCTGTGTGTGTTTTCACATTCAGACAGATACTCTCTCTATCTCGCCCACATCCTCCCACTCTGTCACCTCATCCATCTACTGTAACACACACACACACACAGTCCCAATGTGCTCCCTCTTTCTGTATAAACATGTAGAGGTCTCATTAGCAACTGATGTTTGTATAAAAATCTTGAAGCACTTCAGCTTCAGACACAGAAATGATCTTGGTAGTTTTCAACTTGACTGAAACACTACAGAGTCGTCTACATATAAACTTACCTGCATACTGAGAAAATAATTTTAGACACAACCTTAGTGACTGCAGTTGTCAAATGTTGCTGCTGTCAAAGTGACAAAAGAGAGACCTGAGCTGGACGATTCTCCCGTGACACTGACTGAGTGCAATGCTTTCATAAAAATATGCGCCGCTATCTCTGTATTTAAATGATATCATGTCTCCCCCGTCTCCCTCCACTCTCTGTGATGGTCATCTCCTCGTCTCCCTCCCCTTTCTGTGACAGTTGTCTCCTTGTCTCCCTCCCCTCTCTGTGACGGTCGTCTCCCTCCACTCCCTGTGACGGTCGTCTCCCTGTCTTCCTCCCCTCTCTGTGAGGGTCGTCTCCTCGTCTCCCTCCACTCTCTGTGACGGTAGTCTCCCTCCACTCTCTGTGACGGTCATCTCCCTGTCTTCCTCCCCTCTCTGTGAGGGTTGTATCCTTGTCTCCCTCCACTCTCTGTGAGGGTCGTCTCCCCATCTTCCTCCCCTCTCTGTGAGGGTCGTCTCTTCGTCTCCCTCCCCTCTCTGTGAGGGTCGTCTCCTCGTCTCCCTCCCCTCTCTGTGACGGTTGTCTCCTTGTCTCCCTCCACTCTCTGTGACAGTTGTCTCCTTGTCTCCCTCCACTCTCTGTGACGGTCGTCTCCTCGTCTCCCTCCCCTGTCTGTGACAGTCGTCCCCTAGTCCCCCTCCCCTCTCTGTGAGGGTCGTCTCCTTGTCTCCCTCCACTCTCTGTGACAGTTGTCTCCTTGTCTCCCTCCACTCTCTGTGACGGTCGTCTCCTCGTCTCCCTCCCCTGTCTGTGACAGTCGTCCCCCAGTCCCCCTCCCCTCTCTGTGACGGTTGTCTCCTTGTCTCCCTCCACTCTCTGTGACAGTTGTCTCCTTGTCTCCCTCCACTCTCTGTGACGGTCGTCTCCTCGTCTCCCTCCCCTGTCTGTGACAGTCGTCCCCTAGTCCCCCTCCCCTCGCTGTGAGGGTCGTCTCCTTGTCTCCCTCCATTCTCTGTGACAGTTGTCTCCTTGTCTCCCTCCACTCTCTGTGACGGTCATCTCCTCGTCTCCCTCCCCTGTCTGTGACGGTCGTCTCCTTGTCTCCCTCCCCTCTCCGTGAAGGTCGATTTTTCACTCCGCCTTTGAGTACAGCCATTCAGAATGACTACAAACACATTTGGTTTCCAGCGTGGTCAGACAGCACGTCGTAAGAACCTGAACGGCCATAAATCAGCATAAGCAGCTGCCAGCAGGTGTTCTGGCTCCTTGCAGGAAACAGAAAGCTTGTTTTCCTTTTCCACTGCAGCACAACTGAACTGTTTCAGAAATAGTTCTGACCATTGTTGGATGATTACTTACTTTTCCATTGCACCAAAAACATACCGAACCATGACCCCAAAACTGTGGTACATACTGAACCGTGAATTTTGTGCACAGCGCCTCTTCCTAATGACTTTGATTTTGCTTAATGAACAACAGGGTCTATCTGTATGGATCAACCCATACACAGGGTTGAATGGGTTGTCATTCAGGAAACTGATTGATTCAATCTTTGATTGAAGTTGATTGTAGCAGCCTTACTTGGACATTTGTCACCTCACCACTACAGTCGCTCCAGTCAGCTGCTCGAAGCACAGAAAGTATGTGTGGTTTGTGTTAGTTGTGATTATTATGTGCAAAGTGAAATTTCAGCAGCGACGGTTATCATTTAGCAGCACAGCTGGTGAAGGCATATAGAGGAAACACTGCAATAAAAATATATGAGTGCAGCAGGTAGCAGATGGGGAGAGATTTTAAACAGAGCAGTCAGATGAGTCCCTGCAGGTGGAAAACTAAAACTGTTACGCAACACTTGCTGATTTCTTTCTTCCTCTGATCCGTTCTGCCTCTTTTCTTTCTACCCTCGCTCCCTCTCAGACTGTTCTGTCAGCGTGAAACACAGCTCTGCTCTACCTCACCACCTCCGTGTTTGTGTCTGTGTGTGTCCTCAGATACATCACACACACTGCAGTGTTATGAGACATGAGTGGAAGTCATCACTGGGTTTTATGGGCCACCATAAGCTAACTGTGTGTGTGTGTGTGTGTGTGTGTGTGTGTGTGTGTGTGTGTGTGTGTGTGAGTGGTCTGAGGCTGATGCAACACTATGACATCTCCATTTCCTGGTTGAACAAAGGACACACATACACGCACAGAGCACTCAGGACCCTCATTGATAATTAATAGATGGTATGGCAGTGTGTGTGTGTTTGTGTATGTGTGTGTGTGTGTGTGTGTGTGTGTGTTCCTGATAAGTGCTAAGTGCCTCCTGAGCTGTATCTACATGATGGAATGTATGTTGCTTGTGTGTGTTTTAACGGTAAAGGTCTTAACAGAAACAGTGTGTTGGACTTAAATAATCTGTATTGTGTGTGTGTGTGTGTGTGTGTGTGTGTGTGTGAACATGCAGCACACACCCATGAACACACTAACATGAGCAGATGATTAATTCATGGTGAAGTTATGAAATATGGATCCACAAAAATATTCGACACGCTGAACAACTCTGAACGCAGCCTTCATGTTCTCTGCTGCTGCCTTCACTGCATCCACAAAGAATTCGAAAAACTCACTTCAAATTGAAAAGTTATTGTTAAATACAAAAAAATATATGAACATGCTGTCAAATGACTGTACAAACTGATAAAATATCAAATATAAAGGAATATATGAAAGGAACAAAATTATTATGAATTAAACTTGATTATTTTTTCAGTTTAATTCATGAAAATCTGAAACTTTAAGATATTCAGTTTACAATTATATAAAAACATCATATTGGAGAAGATACAAATACAGAATGATTGACATTTTTTCTTGATAAATGATCAAAACCATTAATTGGTTAACGTTTTTATACACTGACTAATCGATTAGTTGTGTAATTGTGTTAGTGCTAGAGCAAAGATAACATTTAAAGACATACAAATCAACAAAAGACAGTAGAAAGTAGAAGATTAAGTATAATTTAAGTAGAGCTGCAACAATTAATCAATTAGTCAATTGACAGAAAATTAATCTGCAACTATTTTTATAATCAAATAATAATTTTAGTCATTTTTTAAGCAAAAATACCAAAAATTTGTTGGTTCCAGCTTCTATAATGTGAGTTTTGCTGCTTTTCTTTGTCATATGTGATAGAAAACTAAAGATCTTTGAGGGCTGTGGAAACTATAACGGCCATTTTTTTATTATTTTCTGACATTTTATAGATCAAATAAAAATAATAATTGCAGCTCTACCATAAAGTCAGTCGTTCAGATTCAAGTTTATTTTATTTTCATGATTTTTCTTCTATAAACTTAATATTTTCTGCCAGTCAAATGAGATGAGAAGTTGAGATATTCTTCTTTAATGTGTTTGAATTTCTCTCCACTTCTCCACAGCTTATAGGACAGAATAGTGTTTTTGAATTAGAACATTGAAGCTTTATTATAATTTAAAGATTTAAAGGAGTTTGGGATGTAAATATCTGTCACTTTCAATTTTTTTGTCCTCTTTCATCAACTGTTACTGTAGTTACATATTTTTTTATTATCTTACATCCATTTTGTTTGTTTTTGTTTCTATGATGAGTCAAAATGTGCATTCGGCTGTATAATTCATTTTCAGTTCATCTTCATTCATTTGTGTGTATTTGCACCACAACAGAACATCAGATATTGATTGTTATTAGCTGTTTCTTTCAGTCAGGTTCTCTCTGGGTTCTTTGTCTTAGTCGAATCTCTGCTCTGAAGAAAACATCTCGCCTGACTGAGTAAATGTGACCACATGACTTATTGATGGCGAGCAGCCGCTCTCATCTGACTGCTGGTAGATATATATATTTATACTGATACTGTAAAAACTTAAAAATGTGACGATTCTCAGGCAAATTCTGAAGCCTCCTTTTTTTTTTTCTCTCTGATTCCTAAGTGGATTTATGGAGGTTTATTGGCGATGCAGATAATGAAATCCTCAGATGACATCAGTATGTGTTTCATGTCTGGGGCTTTTAGCTTTGGTTTGTCTTGGCTCGGTTCAGCTCAGGTTAGTTTGAAGCTCTTAGAGGAGAACAAACAAAGGAGCGTGCACAAAGAGGCGTCTGCAAACTTCTCATAGAAAATCAAAGTGACAGAAACATAAAAGAGCAACAGAATAATAGAAACAGTTTTCATCCATCACTAAAGCAACCAAACACACACAGAACCCAAATATTTTTTGGCCAATATTGATTTTGGAGAGTTTAAAGGGCGGGTTCATAAATTTTCATCAACTGTCTTCAAACAGCCAATATGAACATTGAGATGTTTTTCTTGCTGTAATCATTCCTCCTGTTCATACTGACCACTAGAAGATCCCTTCATAATGACCTTACAATGGAAGTGAGGAAGGACAAATACCACAGTCCTTCTTCTGTGCAAAAATGTATTTAAAAGTTTATCTGAAGCTAATATGAAGCTTCAGCGTCCAAATGAGTCAAATCAAGTAGATATCTTTCAACATTACAGTCTTTTTAGTGCCAAAGTCCCTCTTGCTCTGTCCCCAGAGAGAGGTTCAGCCATAAACTAACATATCCCAGAATGCCTCATTAGGGCGACGCTTCCCAGACTGCACTGGGAGGTGAGAGTAACTCAGAGGTCAGAGGTCAATGAGCTGCTGCTGGGGGGTGGATAGTTCTGTCAGCACGCACACACACACACACTCAAAACACATTACACAATAGCAATTAATCACGTACAGTTCATGTACAGAGTCCGGTCCTAATGAGGCAAAACGTCATTTCTCACGTCCTGGTTAAGGTTGAATGGAGATTAGGTGAAGGTTTAGTTAAGGTTAGGGAGAGGCTGTCCACAATGAAAGGAAGTCAGTGCAGTGTCCTAACAAGTATATCTGTGCAAACCCTGTGTGTGTGTGTGTGTGTGTGTGTGTGTGTGTGTGTGTGTGTGTGTGTGTATGAGGCTGATTTAGCTGCGAGACTGATTGCAGTTATAAAACAGCTTTTGGGTGTGGCGGCCATGTTGGATGTCCTCCGATGTTGGAACAGCTGATTGGATTCTGGCTTATACAGGAAGTGAAGTGAGATATTGAGAACAGCAGGATGATACAGCCAAAAGTAAATATTGTGAAAATTCTCTCAGCATCATCCAGACACAATAATTATTCTAAAGCATATGTAAAAATATGAACTTGTTTTTTATTTCAGAATTTACAATAAACCCCTTGAGATGTTTTTAACATCTAATTAAATTACCAAGTATAATAATTTCAAAAAATGATCTCTTCTTGCACTGACAGATTTAGTTCAATACAACTTATTATTCACACAGATATGAGAGTTGTAAACAACAAAATGTTTCCATGTGAGAGTTTAATCACAGCATGAACGATAACATCAGACTGTTTAGTTGTTACCATGGCAACAACAACTCTTCATACTTATAATACAGCTATAACATCACTGTCACACCCAATGTAATAAAATGACATCAGGAATGACATCATATTAATATCAGCTGGCATTTAGGAGAATAGTTTAAATTTAATGTATCAGTATAAACATCTTGAACTACAGAAACAGTCTGATTCTACGGTGGTGTTACCGAGTGGAGCTTCTTCCCTCACAAATGGTCTTTGGTCGAGTACAGACACACAGACCGTCACAGAATGAAGGTTAATTAGTGACAGCTGATGATCTGCTGCTGTCGACGTTTGTCATTTTAATCGTCCAGCTGTTTGCTGAATATTTTGTACTCTGCTGCTGTTTGCCAACCTGGACGCCGACCAGGACGCCAACAAGGACGTCAGTATTCAGAGTCAATTGTGTGTGAAATCATTTTTCACAATCACACGCTGATGTTGACTCTCACCTGCGGTGAAATGTTGCTCTGTGGAGGCAGTTTGTCGTAAAAGAGAACAACCGTTGACTTTTTGACAGACCTCTTGAGATATCAGCGTGAGTCAGTCCACTTCCAGATGTGGTCTAAAGATCAGATCTCACTCTAATTGCAGTGTGTTTTTCTGCATTTACACCTGCAGTAACATGTTTTTCTTTTTTTATTTTACCAGAGAAGATATTGAGATACAGATTATTACCAGGTGGAGGTTTAGGTCTCAGTTTCTCTCTCTCTCTCTGTCTGTTTCATTCACTTGCCCTCTCTCTTCATCCCGGCCAGCTCTGGAAGCATGATCTCATCCCCTCCGACTGCTGACACATTCCTCTGCTTTCAGCCTTTTATTCCCTCACTCTTTGTCATTGTGTGTGTGTGTGTGTGTGTGTGTGTGTGTGTGTGTGTGTGTGTGTGTGTGTGTGTGTGTGTGTGGGTGTGTGTTGGATATTCTCTCACATGACGGAGCAGAGAGGCCCCGGAAACTGACTGAATGGTTTCAGCTCATCCAGCTTAAGACCTGGATAGTATCAGATTTGTGTGTGTGTGTGTGTGTGTGTGTGTGTTAACCTTTTCCACATTTATTCCTGATCAGAATAACAACTAAGTAAATTTTCAAGCAGTAATGCCAAATATTTGCTTGTTCCAGCATCTGGATTGTGAGGATTTGTGGCTTTTCTTTGTTTTGTGATCATTATGTGATCTTTAGGTTTTGGATTGTTGGTCTTGGACCAGAGATTGGAAACAATTAATCAATTAATCAAGAAGATAATCTGTAATTAAAGTAATCATTGGTTGCAGGTTTAGCAGCAACACAACGTTATTGTAACATGAAGATCTTGACAGTCCAGTCTTGTAACCCAAACGATCAGATTCTAGAGCAGACTTTTATTTCTGTGTCATTATCGACTCTCCTGATTGATTGATTGGCGCCGTGGGCGTGTGCAGTGTGTATCGTCACTCTGATATTGACGAGGCAGCTAGCTGTTGATTGTGTTTCTGCTTCGCTGTTTGTCCTCTGATGGAAGGACGGATCCGACTCTCAGACAGCTGCAGGATTCCTGTCTGCTGCAGCTGCGGATACTTCAAAACATGCTGATATTTAACAAATAAATAAGCGGTGGTCTAAAGGTTAAAGAAGTGAGCTTGTGACTGCAGAATAAATCTGGGTGGGTAAAGTGGCCCTGTTGACCCTTAACTCCAACCACTCCAGCAGTGGAGCTGCTCAGTGGCAGCAGATCAGACTGTGGTTGTACTGGGAAGCTTCCAGGTAAATAACTGTGTGAATGTGAACAGGGCGTTCCTGAAAAAGAGAGCACTGCTCTCAGAGAAACTCCCCTGAATAAATAAAGGTTAAAAAATAATTACTAGTAAGTATATTTACTTGCCATCTTGAGTATCTGCAGCTGTATAAAACAGAATCTTTAGATCTGTTGCAAAAAGTGGATTAGAAGAGTTTTCAAAGCTGCAGTGGAAATCTTTCCATTTTCTTCTTCATGTTACTTCTTCTTCTTCTTCTTAATTATTTAATTTTTGTACCAGTTTTTCTGTCTCCAAAAAAAAGCAAAACTTTATAAAGTTGTTTCAGGTCTAAAAAGCTCTAAGAAGAAGTTTCTTCCCATTTTTTTCCCCCCACAGAAATAGAAATGCTGCAACTAATAATAATTTTCAATATCGATTAAACTGTCAGATATTTTCTCGATTAACTGATTAGTTGTTTGGTCCATAAAATGTGCTAAAGTTAAAAAATGACTTAAAAATAATAAATCAATTATCAAAATAGCTGGCAATTAATTTAATAGTTGGCAACTAATCGATTAATTGTTGCAGCTGTAGATTAGATATGTCTCTGTATTATTTTGGTGTGTTGTTAGGTACAGTTTACTTTCACTGCAACATCTTAGAGCTAGTTTATACCCTCCTTCGTGCTTCTGTTGACCTTCGACCCCTCTGGTTAGACAGACGTGTGTGAGTTCTGCAGCAGAGGCAGCAGCACTGTGTCTGGAAAACGTTCGTCACGCAGGTTCTGAGAGTTTTAAAGAACGCAGATGAGGTTAAATCTGCTCTATTATGTGTATGACTGTAAACATCTAAAAATGTTAAAGACACATTTTAAATTTCAAAGACTTTTATGTTTTTTTTTCCACTTTTCTCTCATAGATGAGAAACAAACACAGTGCAGCCTTCTGACAAGAGGAGAGAGCTTGGGGGCATTTCTCGTCTGTTGTTGGTCCATTTGTCCATTGATTGATCAGCGTGACCATAGCAACCGCTAACCGCATTACCAGTTAACCTCTGATAACCTAATTAAACCAAGCAGAGAAGTTAACTGTCCTGCAGACCTTATTACACTGTCAGAGAAGGTTTGCTGGGAGAATTTCAGCTTCCCTTTCATATTTATGTTGTTTAATATTTGCTGTAAAAGAGAATTAGCTTTTTTTCCCTTGCTTTTAGTGACCAAAAAGTGACAAAACGAGACAGAACAGGGTTTAAATTTGTCCTGGAGTGTCTCTGATGTTACTTCAGTAAAAGGTTTGGTATATTTCCTCCACTGATGTACAGCAGCCGTCAGCTGAAGTGTGTAAATGTAAATCTTCCTGCTGCTGCGGCTCCGTCATAATTACACAGGAAGCGACTCTTTTGTCTCTTTGTGATTCGCCCACAGACGCTGATCATGTGTCGGTTTGTCTTTCTCATAACAAAGCAGATGCAGGAAGATAAACGCGTCTGTCTGTCATGTTAACAACCGCTGTCAGCACGCAGGATTTCAACAGGAGAAAGGAAAAACTCTCACAAACCTGCCGCTCACGCTGAAGACCGAAGGTCAAAGGGTCAAAAGACTTGAAACTTAATTAAAGGTGTCGTAGTTCATAGTGTTTAGAGAGTTTTCCAAACCACAGCAGGCTCACAGTGTGGTTATTAACCTGGCTGTCGCTAACACGGCTAACATGATGTCACCGATGTTTGTTGACAAGACCGGGACGATGTGATTGGTCCAAACAGGGAGCAGTCGCAACCTGACAAAGAGGAAGAGCCAGTAAGATAGACTGTTAAAGGACAGTCATGTCTGTCAATAATCAGGTGATTATTAATAATCATAATAATTATTCATCCTGTTCATACTGGCTGTTAGTGGAAGTCAAGATGCAGCTTTTTAGCTCCTTTAACTGCAGCTCAGTGACAAATAGGTCTGTCCAACAAATTTAAACTAAAAAGCAATTTGTTCAAATTAATTCGAACACAACCAACATACTGTAATGTGTCTTATATAATTTACTGTGACTGTGACTAGTTTTTCAGTTGGAACAAGTCATTACAGTTCAAATATTTAATTTCCCCCTTATGTTGGAATGAAAGTTTGAATTTCAAATGAAGTGATAGCACTTGGAAGAAACACTGTGTGAACAATCAAAGATAAAAGCTTGTACTTTAAAGACTTTGAGAGAGTTGCTCAGATTATTATTGTGGTTGTTTGACCTCTTTTGCATAAAATCTCCTCAATAACTTCAAACTGTTTCTTTCATAAAGTGATTTAATCTTTCTTTGTGCATCAGAGTGACGAGTTTATTCCAGTCAGACATGTTTGATCTGGTGCTGCTGTCTGCTGGTCTGTAGGACTTCTGTCTTGTTCTGAGTGTTACAGAAACGTTTCATTCTTACATAAAAGTGACATTTACTCAGACATGACAGCGACGTGTTTAGTGTCCATCAGGTTAATGTAAAGATGTGCATGTTCTAGACTTTAGATTATCATTTTCAGAAGTGTTGATGCTGTTCTGACTCATGTTGCAGAAACGTTTTCATGACAAAAAACTCGAGAGTTAACATCTGCACTGCGACAGAAAAGACAGAAAAAGCAGTTTCAGTATCTGCTCTTTCTTTTTTGTGTTACTTCCTGTTCTCTCCTCTTCAGACCTGCACACACACACACACACACACACACACAGACACTCTGCCGCCGGCGTTGGACGGCTGCGTCTTGAGCTGCTGCCCGCTGACGTTGAGCCTCTGTGTCTGATGCTGTTTGAGTCGGATGGTGTCGGGTCAGATAACTGCTGCTGCCCTACATGGTTCTGTGTGGCCTATTTAAGACTGCAGAGAGGAGAACGTGATGGATGACTTCCTCATCCAACACACACACACACACACACACACACACACACACACATGTCCTAAATATATATTATACACCTGCGTGTGTGTGTGAAGTACACTCTAGTTAAGGTTGAAGTGAACTTGGGAAGAATTGTGTCTTTTATTGTTCTGTAGGTTTAAATCATAGATGTACTCAGAGCTGCAGCAATTAGTCGATTAATTGATCAATCAACACAAAATGACTCAACTGTTAATTAATTTCTTTAGTCTTTTTTTAACCAAATATATATTTTTAACCAAAAATGCCCCAAAAAAGGTCTGACGTTATTAGTTTTGAACTGTTAAGTGAACAAAACAAGACGTTTAATGACGTCACTTTAGGATCAAGGATGCTGTGATAAATGATTTATTGATTTATTGAGAAAATAATTGGCAGATTGATCGATATAGAGTCGTTTGGTCTATAAAATGTTGATCAGTGTTTCCCAACATAATGTTTTGTTTTGTCCACAACTCAAAAATATTCAGTTTATTATCATAAAGGACTAAAGAAACCAGAAAATATTCACATTTGAGAAGCTGGAATCAGAGAATTAAGGCTTTTTTTTCTTTGATTTAATTGATTATCAAAATAGTTGGTGATTAATTTAATAGTTAAATGAACTCATTGTTAAATGGACTGATCATTGCAGCTCTAAATAAATGGACTTTAATAAAAGTATGAAGTGGTCAGAAGGAAATAGTGATGTGTTGGTTAGTGATTAGTAATCAGCACTGGGTTTGATTGATTATTGTAAATGTCAGAACTTCCTGGTTGCAGGTAAATAAATATTACTTAAACAGGAAGTTTCATTTACAGTAAGAATGTTCCTCTAGTACAGAAACATTAGTTGGTTACAGTTCAGTATTTTCTGATATTTTTAAGTTGATTTGAATCTTTTATGGTTGCGTTTTTGTTCTGAAAATGAATCTCAGGTGTTTTTTAATCAGCGTAAATCCACCTGAGGACGAGTCTGTTTGATTTAATCCTGACATTTCAGAAGCAGAGAGGCTGCGGTGAAGCGTCTGTTGTACGGTGAACGGAGAGGTCGAGGTGAGAGCTGCGGCCTGTGTGGGAGTTTAAAACGCCACTCGGCGCTCTGCAACGGTTTCAGTTGCCATGGTGAACAATTGATACTTGAATCACATTGTAAAGATCGCTAAAAATACAGAGAACTGAAGGCTCATCCCATCTGCACGTCCATCCATCTCCTTCACTGACTGAACATCCTGCTGCTTTGCTTTCATGTCTTTATTTAATACAGTTTTCCAAATTGGATTTTCAAGTTATTTGTAGAACTGTGAAGTAATTGAATCCGTCTCCTTCAGCTCTGTTCTCCTCAGCTCCGAGGTGACGTTACTGTACGCAGGGTTTAACCGTTCGGAGACATTTCTACTGTAGTTCTCCTCATTTGGTCTTTAGTTTCCTTTTAGTTTTACTCTGTTTGTTGTTCACACACGTCAATGATCAGCTGATGGATTTAATGCATCTTTCCTTTTATTCTTTTTCTAACTCATTCTTGTCTTTGTTTTCTTTTCTCATCTTTTCGTCCTTCAGCTGAACTGTATTTGAGTTTATTTCATGTAGAATTCAGCACTTTTAACTTGTAGTTAAGTATTTTTATATGGTTTTATTGATATTTTTCATCCTCAGCTCAGCTAATAAATACAAAACTAAGACTGTAAATATAAGAACATTGTTGTTTTTCTCCTTTTTATTCCAGTTACGTGACAGTTTGTAGCTTGTTTTCATTGTAGTAGCTTAAATTTACATAAAAAGCAACTTTACAACAAACTTTACTCTCATTTGGAGCAAAGTTTCAGGAGAAAGTTGATGATTAAGGCGGTTAATTGGTCGACTCATGACCGCAGAACATTTAACAGGTGGATTTGTTTATTTCTGTCTCTTCCTCCAGATGTTCAGTGTTTATATCTCGGCTTCGCGCTGACGCATCTCTTCAAGCGTCCTCGCTGTAAACTCGTCTCTGTCCTTTTTGCTTCGGCGTCTTTAAAAAAAAAAAGTTTTTTTTCTTCTCTCAGAAGCTCCAGCCGGGAGTCTTTTTCTTCTTCTTTTGTGCCGCTGTCGGCAGCTTGACGAGCGGGCTCCGCCACAATGCATGGTGGGACAGCGGTCGCCATGGAGATGTGTGGTTTTGACTTAATAATGCCCGTCTTGAGAAAAAAGAGAAAGAAAAGATCATTTACTGCAGAAAATAAGGGTTGAATGTTTGTGAGACTCTTTCTGAGATCTCTTCCTTAAAGTAACTGTTGATATTTATTGTTTAAATACTTTAATGTAAAGAAAATGATTTTCATTCCTTTTATCTTCTTCTGTGTGTTTGTAAAACTTGAATTATGAATATTTCTTCTGGATTTCATGTTAATCCATCCAGTATTTGGACCAACGGTCTTATTCTTGAACAATAAGATAATACTAATAGACAATAAACAATAATTATCACCTTATTACAGATTATTACAGCAATAAAACCAAATACATATTGACAAATAAACTTAATAAACTGTGAGTGACAGAATAAGAGAAACAGGAAACAGAGAGAGAGACGTAGCACTCGACATCAGAGAGAGAGCGCTGGCGGAGCTGATTGTAGCGGAGGATGCTGGGAGGTGAGAGACGTGGGAGGAAGGACGTGGGCGAGAGACAGAGAGGAAGAGGAGGAGGTGGAAAAGATGTTTGAGAAAGAAATAAAAAAGCAAACAGAATGTGCTGCTGCTTTATGTTTTTCAGAGCTGGATGTGGGTGTTTTTTTAACAGAGAATGAAAAAACCCAGTCGGGTTGCATTATGGGAAATGTAGGCTCAAGTGTCAACGACCTCTTGTGAGTCACTCAACGTTATGGAGGTGAAATATTAAATCACTGGACATTATATATTAAAGTAGAGCTGCAACAATTAGTCGATTTATCGATTAGTTGATTGACAGAAAATTGATCGGCAGCTATTTTGATCCTTTTTAGTCATTTTATAAGAAAAAAAAAGTCAAAATTCTCTGTTTCCAACCTCTTAAATGAATCTAATACTAATGAAGATTTTCTAGTTTCTTCAGTCTTCAGTGATAATAAACTGAGTATCTTTAATTGGACAAAACAAGAACATTTTTTGACATTTTTATTCACTAATCGATCATCCATTAATTCATACAGTGGTGAACAGACGTCTGCAGTGTGATGAGGGTTTATTAGATGTGTGTTTATGAAAAGAAGAAGACGACGTCTCAGAGTCTTTCTCAACATTATCTCCTCTTCTATCAGACGTTTGCAGGAGAAAATAAACCATCACTGCTGCCGCCGTCGTAGCTCTGATTATAAATCCAGATTTAGTTTTATATTTTCTTTCTCTTCTTTACATGTCCATCTGTCATCTTGTCATATCTCTCTCTCTCTCTATTTCTGTCCTTCCTGTCCTCAGCCAGAATCATTACTGTCTTATCTCTCTCTCTCTCTCTCTCTGTCTCTCTCTCTCTCTCCGGCTATAAATATCCTCCTGAGGAGTCACAGATCTTCTGGCTTGTACCACACTGACAGAGTAACTGGTCATTTGTCTCTCTCTCTCTCTTTCTCCTCCTGTCCCTTCTCAATCCATGCTCTCTCGCCCCTTCGTCTGTGGATGACATCATTACTTTCAGGTCGTCTCAAACTGCTGCATCTGTGTCAGAGCGTCTGTACGTTCAGACTCCGCTGCAGCCGTCAGGACATGAATCACATGATATGTTTTATTTTATCAAACAACCTGCAGCTCTACGGTGTTTTTTTTTTTTTTAGCCTCGTTTAGCTAGTTTTGGTTCCTGCAGCAGCATCAGGCAGCTGTTTTCTCATAAACCCACTTTGGGCTGCAACAAACAATTATTTTCAATTAATCTGCTGATTATTTTCCTCATTAATCAATTGATCGTTTAGTCTATGAAATGTTACGTTCACTGGGGCGTCTTCAGATTGTTCAGTTCACATAGATAACAAAGAAAAAGTGAAATTTGTCACATATGATAAGTTGGAACCAGAGAATATTTGGTATTTTTGCCTGAAAATGATGAAAGATTAAAGATTAAAGATTAAAATCCACTGAACACAATAAACAGCAAACAATCAGTTCAGTTCAGATCTTCATCGTCCCATAAGAACAAAACTTCTTTTTTACAGAAAGGCGTCTAAATAACAAGAACATGATGAAAAGTGCTGATATGATGCATGTAAGTCAGAATAAAATAAATGAAACACTAACTAAACACTAAACACTAACAGAAGAATAAATATAGTAAAAATAAAAGTTGTGAGGAACCAAGAAGCAGTTTTTAATCTGTTTTATAGAATTAAAAGCACATTTTGCTCATGAGATAAATGAAAAGTTGAAGCTGTTGATCATGTTTGTTCCAGATGTGGAGGCAGACAGATGTTTGTTAGCATGTTGTGGTTTCAGCTTGTTGTTAATTTATCATCATTTTAACGAGTAAAAGCATCATAAAAACTGACAGTTTGCTGCTTTTTTTCTCTGTTTCTGCATCTTATTCATAGATTTCATATTATAAAGGACATTTTTATAGATGAAACCATTAACTGATTAATTATTAAAATGATAGATGAACTGATAATAACAATAGCTGCAGCTCTAATAGAAAACATATTGTGATGCAGGAAAGAACTGAAAACCTTCCCCTCTCTCTCTCTCTCTCTCTCTCTCTCTCTCTTCCTTTCTCTCTCTGTCTCTCTCTCTCTTCCTTTCTCTCTCTCTCTCTCTCTCTCTCTCTCTCTTCCTTTCTCTCTCTGTCTCTCTCTCTCTTCCTTTCTCTCTCTCTCTCTCTCTCTCTCTCTCTCTCTTCCTTTCTCTCTCTCTCTCACTCTTCCTTTCTCTCTCTGTCTCTCTCTCTCTTCCTTTCTCTCTCTCTCTCTCTCTCTCTCTCTCTCTCTCTCTCTCTCTCTCTCTCTCTCTCTCTCTCTCTCTCACTCTTCCTTTCTCTCTCTCTCTCTCTTCCTTTCTCTCTCTGTCTCTCTCACTCTTCCTTTCTCTCTCTCTCTTCTCTCTCTCTCTCTCTCTCTCTCTCTCTCTCTCTCTCTCTCACTCTTCCTTTCTCTCTCTCTCTCTCGTCCTTTCTCTCTCTGTCTCTCTCACTCTTCCTCTCTCTCTCTCTCTCTTCCTTTCTCTCTCTGTCTCTCTCTCTCTTCCTCTCTCTCTCTCTCTCACTCTTCCTCTCTCTCTCTCTCTATTCCTTTCTCTCTCTGTCTCTCTCACTCTTCCTCTTTCTCTCTCTCTTCCTTTCTCTCTCTCTCTCTCTCTCACTCTTCCTCTCTCTCTCTCTTCCTTTCTCTCTCTCTCTCTCTCTCCTCTGGCTGTGTTGGTGTTGAATCTCTCTCGCCCTCCTCGCTCGTCTCGCTGTCCTGCAGTGACACACTTTCTAAAACTCTGTGTGTGTTGTCATGACTCCGTGGCTGGCGTGTGTGTGTGTGTGTGTGTGTGTGTGTGTGTGTGTTTGTGTGTGTGTGTCTGTGTGTGTGTGTGTGCTTTATATCGTTTCTGCATGAGTGCACATTGTGTTAGCTTCACTCCGGCAACACACACACACACACACACACACACACACACACACACACACACACACACTGTCAGGGTCCCAGTGGCAGCGTATTTTTAGCGTAGCAACACAAGCTGCTTCAGCCTGACTGGTTGTTGAGCTGCAAGTGGGTGGCAGCGCACACACACACACACACACACACACACACACACACACACACACATACACACAGTATCAGTGTGTATCAGAGTTTCGGCTCTGCAGAATAATCTGATTGGTGGAGGTAAACGTCAGTGGGCGGCGCCAGAGGAAACACGGTGATGCGATGCAGAAACAATTCCAGGCAGAGACTCTTCAGTGTTGTTTTTTTTCTTGTAAACAACAAACAAAAGTGTGTTTTGTTTCTCACCGAGACTCATCGTGTGTCTGACAAACGTGTCGGATGAATTTTCTTCCTCATAAAACATCTGCAGAGCCGAAGTCTTCCTCTTCTTCTTCTTCTTCTTCTTCTTCTTCTTCTTCTTCTTCTTCTTCTTCTTCTTCTTCTTCTCTGCCTTTTGCTGCATCATTTCAGCCACCTGTAGATTCAAGAGTCATTTATTATCAAGATTGTGTAACAACATGTAGTTTTAATGCTACTCACCAAAACAGAGATTATATAAATGTATTAATAAATAATAAGCCATAGAAATAAAACTATTTATTTTATATTGGAGTGCAGAGAACAGAAGCTGCTCTGTTCTGTCACCTCACTGATATCACTGATGCTCGCTAGATGATGATGATGATGATGATGATGTTCTGGACGGTTTGAATCACTCGCCACAGAGCTTCCTGTCTGTCGTCAAACACATCTGATGTTGGTTTATGATGTTTCCAGTCAGGATGCTTTCTGTTTCTGTTCCTCTGTAACAGTTAACAAGAAGTTTCCTTATGAAATACAGTGAAAGAGTGAAACTATGCAGACACATAAACCTGAAAATATTCACTTTTAAGAAGCTGGAATCAGAACTTCTTCTTCTTCTTCTTCTTAAAATGATTCA
This sequence comes from Thunnus maccoyii, assembly GCF_910596095.1. NCBI lineage: Eukaryota > Metazoa > Chordata > Actinopteri > Scombriformes > Scombridae > Thunnus > Thunnus maccoyii. Next base: position 2,414,708 of record NC_056546.1, read on the forward strand.
ACAGTTATCAGAATAGTTGCTTTCTGTCAACTAATTGATTAATTGACTAATCGTTGCAGCTCTGGATACTGGACTCACACATTTCTCTTGAATTAGAGCTGTAACATTATTATTATTATTATTATTATTATTATTATTATTATTATTATTATTATTATTATTATTATTGATTATGACAGTAGACTGAATATCTTTGAGTTGTGGACAAAACAAGACATTTTAGGACGTCATCTCTTCGGCTTTTGGGAGACATTTTTCAACATTTTTCACCATTTTCTGACCTTTTTATGGATCAAACAACTAATCAGTTAATCAAGATTATAATTAACAGATTAGAGGAATAAAGAAGCCAGAAAATATTCACATTTAAGAAGCTGCAACCAGAGAATTTTGGGGAAAAAATGACTCAAAAAGTTGTTGCCGATTAATTTAACACTTGGCAACTAATTGATTAATTGACTAATAATTGCAGTTTTGCTCTTGTTACTTGTTACTCTTATTTCTTATAAGATGACGACAGACTTTGTGAAGGGATTTCGTGTTCAGTGATGACCCTGAAAGAAGTCTTGTCTGAGGGTCGTCAGCTGACCTGACGTCCGTCCGTCCGTCTGTTTACCGTCTCTGAGCTGCTGTTGTGTTTTTTGTGCCGAGTCACAGTTGCTGTTTGCTGAACTGCAGGATCCAAACAGACCGGTTCTGCTGAGTCGTGCTGCTGACTCTGTGCTGTTCTGTTTATCTGCTCCGGTTGTTCAGACTCAACAATCAGCTTTTAATAAAAAAGGTCAATAAAAACAGTTTAATTAAACTACAGCTGCAACTATTCATCAATTAACAATATTACAATAACGATTCATCAGCAGAAAACGTATCAGCAGCTATTTTGATTGGCTTATTATTTTATTCATTTTTGAAGCAAAAAAGCCAAAACATCAGCAAGTTTCAGCTTCTCAAACATGATGATTGAACGCTTTACTGTTCATACATGATAATAGAACTGCAACCATAATTAATCAATCAGCAGTGAAAGCCTCACAGCTCTGAGTAGTGTGTGTGTGTGTGTGTGTGTGTGTGTGTTATTGTTGCTCACACCTTGTAGTAACACGTTGTCACCAGACGGGAGCGCTCTTCTCTCAGTTTTGAGACGTTCAGCAGCTCAGGAGGATGCTGTAACAACCTGCAGCCAATCAGAGAGCAGAGTCACGGTCACATGACGCTCAGAACAGAACAGAGCAGGCTGCTGCTGCTGCTGCTGTCTGACACAGTTCATCACTTCATAGTTCAGTCGTTTCACATCATTTCACTTCAGTTTGACTTTGAACAGAGTTTTACTGCTTCAGACTGTCAGTGAAGAGCTGCTCCAGTTATTAAACCTGTTTATATGCAGATTATATGGTGAAATCTGTTTATATACAGGTGTAGGGGGAACTATTCATAACAGAACATTTGATTTGGGTTAAAATACTTAAAGATGCTTCATAGAAATAAGTGTAAAAAAAAAGCAGTGGTAGAAGAAGCACTGAGAGATTTTAGTGAAGTAAAAGTGTCTAAACTAGCTGTGAGATAAATGTAGTAAAAAGTACAATATTTCCTTCTGAAATGTAGAGCAGAAGTACAAAGTGGCATAAAATGGAAATAATCAAGTACAAGAACCTCAAAACTGTGTTTTAGATACGTTTCACCACATTAGAGTTGAAAAATCATCATCATCATTTATTTTAACATAATGTTTCAGATAGTTAAATCTATTTAAAATGTAAAACAGAAAGAATGTGCTTCATCTTCCTCCTGCTCATCTTCTTCGTTCTGTGTTTCTCTGTTTGATCTCCGCAGGAAGTGAAAGAGCCTCTCGGCCTGCCAATCAGAGCCGGTCTGAGTGTGTGCGTGCGTGTGTGTGTGTGTGTAAGTGAGCGTTTGAGGGGTGGTCCCGTCGCTAACGACAGCGGGCAGCAGGTGGAAGGACTCGGAGGCGGCGGCAGCGGCGGCGGCGGAGGAGGCGGCGGCTGGGGCGGAGTCGCATCGAGGTCAAGATGACGTCGGTAGCGGCGGAGTACGACCACATGGAGATCCAGCAGCAGTACAGCGACGGCGTCAACAACCGCTGGGACGCCGACGACTGGGACAACGAGAACAGCTCGGCTCGACTGTTCGAACGCTCGCGCATCAAAGCCCTCGCAGGTAGGACGACGGATGAGAGGATGAGAGGATGGATGGAGGGATGAGAGGATGGATGGAGGGATGGAGTTGTTCTTCTTCTCTTTTACAGCTCGCTGACTTTGATTTTGAGCTTTTGGAGGGTTGATGAGAATTAACAGGATCATGTTATCCGGCTAACATCGTGTAAGTCTGGATTAGATGAACTACATCTGATAAACGGGGCCAAGAGATCAATCAGATCCATGTTTGTTGTTGTTTGTTTTTGTGGGCGTTTGAATGGTTTCATGATCCATGTGGCGGCGGCGTTGGTGTCAACACAGAGAACGACGTCGTCTCTCAGTTTCAACATTTAAACCTGAAAACGTTTCCCTCTGCACACGATCAGCAGTACGATGAAGAATAAAGTCGGGAAGTCTTGTAGGAAGCTTGGGCTCTCACACACCTGCTGATAATCTGGAGCTCATTAACGAGGCTCATTAACGAGCTTCACGGGGACAGGTGTTAACGAGGGAAAGATAAACGGATCTCCTCTGTCACAGCTGTCACCTGACATCATCGTTCTTTACTGTTAATATTTGAAAATGTGTTTTATTTAATTACCTCATTAGATTTGAGGTTTGAAAACAATCAATCAATAAATTAATGAAAGTGTAAACAGGTTGCCCCTCGTTAAGATGAGGTGTCTGCCTCGGCCAATCAGGAGCAAATATTCAGACATGTGACACTCTGCAGGTTTTTATGATGATGTTTCAGATATTTTACAGTATTTTATTTTATAGATGGTGTTGTTGTACATTAGTGCTGCTTACGATGGACAAAACTAATATTAAATGTATTAATATTTATTGTAATATATTAATTAATTGATCAAACATATATTTATTAGTCATTTACTGAACTAAAATAACAACAAAATGTCAGAAACTATTCTTATTTCAACAAAGTAGAACTTGATTATTGCTCACATGCATTAGTGAGGTGTGTGTGTGTGTGTGTGTGTGTGTGTGTGTGTGTGTGTGTGTTACTGTAACTCTACCTCTCTCCTCCTGCTGTTTTTACCCTGATGGCCGACTGCTTCAGTAGTGTCCCACTTCACTAAATAATTCACACCAGTGTTAAATATGCAGGAGGAGTCTGATGGTGAGAGTGTGTGTGTGTGTGTGTGTGTGTGTGTGTGTGTGTGTATGTGTGTGTGTGTGTGTGTTTAGCAGTCTTGTTAAATTACTAAATAAAATAATCATATATATAAAATGGCACTTAAGTTCTGCAGTTAATTAATCTTTTTTAAGTAGACGTATGAAACTATTAGCATGTAAACTTACATTAAAGGATCATTCTGGTCAACAAATCTCATGTTTGGATCCAAACCATCAATGAACTGATCTACTAACAAGTGTTGTGTGCCTGATATATCTTATTTATTCCTCCATTATTGTCCAAAAACTATTAAAAACACGTCAGTGAGTCACATCGCTGCACTGGGTGACATGTTCCTTCATCATGAAGAGTTTGGTCATGTTAGTTTGTTTAGAAACGGCTCCAAAGACTAATAACAGCATCATGTTTTCAGTCTCTGGAGAGTAGTTCTGTGTCAGGAGGCTACTGAGCATGTGCAGGAACATGGTTCTGTTTACAGCTTCACCAGCTTGTTGTGCAACACATCACAACCTCTGGACTTTGTTGTTGTGATATTTGGCACAACAAGCTGGTGAAGCTGTGAACAGAAATGTTTCTCCACATTGCTCAGTAGCATCTGTCTTACACAGAACTACTCTCTGGAGACTGAAAACATGATGCTGTTATTAGTCTTTGGAGTCGTTTCTAAACAAACTAACATGACCAAACTCTTCATAATGAAGGAACATGTCACCCAGTGCAGCGGTGTGACTCACTGATGTGTTTTTAATAGTTTCTGGAGCAACAACAGAGGAATAAGATATATCAGGCTTTGATACACACACAATACTTGTTAGTAGATCAGTTCATTGTTGTTTTGGATCCAAACATGAGATTTGTTGACCAGAAGAACAATTTAGAAAAACACCAGACGTGTATTTAAGTTTCAGAAATAAGAGTTTTCTTCATTGTTGCGCAATTATAGTTGAGTCATGTGAGCATCATTTTATAGCTGCATTTGACTAAAATCTAAAACAAACTTTAGAAAACTAAAGTCATCATGAATATATTTCCTCTCCTGGTTTCAGGGATTTTCACATGTAGCCGGTTTAGTGTGAATGTGCAGCTTCTTCTTCTTCTTCTTCTTCTTCTTCTCCTCGCAGCCTCTTCCTGTTCATGCTGAGCTCAGCAGGCTGAAGGATGTTGGAGGGTGATGACATTGAATTAGTGCTGTATTTGATACAGGCTGAGTGTGTGTGTGTGTGTGTGTGTGTGTGTGTGTGTGTGTGTGTGTGTGTGTGTGTGTGTGTGTGTGTGTGTGTGTCGTCCTTCCTCTTTGATTACAAATAGTCTTTGTTTTTTGCTGTGAATGAGCTGAACACCAGATCACCAGAGTGCTCTGAGTCGGTAGAAGTCGTAGTTTTAATCAGTAGCAGCAGAAATGGTTTCAGTCATATCTGCAGTTATAGAAGTAATAATGACCCCAAAGATCAATATCAGCTAAAATCAATCTGATCAGATGTGGATCCATTCTTCAGTTCTGCTGCTGTTTTGTGGACGTCAGCCTGCGAGTGCTGCAGCTCCGCTCTCCTTTACGTCAGCTGACCTCCACGCCGCAGCGTTTAACCGCATAGAGTGAGAGGCGACGTCAGAGTGTGTGAAGGTGAAACAATATTTGGCACATGCGCGCGCACACACACACACGCACACACACACACACACACACACACATTCACACACACACGGAGGAGAGCGACTCCTGATAGGACGCAGGTTCACTGAACCGCGACTGTGACGCAGCAGCAGAGATGTAAATACGACTCATATCAACAGTTATATTTAAATATCAGACTCGTTGCTGTTATCATTGTGTATTATTAGTTCTGTTTTTATCATAACCTTGTTGTCAGTTTTTTTTATAAAGAAAATATTCAAATGTACAAATATCGACTTGAGCTGAAGTTAATTGATTCATTAATTAGCCAAACGACAGAAACTTAACACACAATAAGTTTTTAATAAAGCCAAACATCTGTTAGTTTTACATCATTATAAACTGAATATCTTTAGACTGTTAGTTGGATAAAACAATCATTAGATGTTTTACTGATATTGATCACGATCAGAAGGATTCATCATCAGCTGCCGTCAATCATTCAGACCTTCATCATCACTTCACCTGCGACGTCTGAAAACTGATGCTGAGACCTCAAGTGCTGCTGTGTGTGTGTGTGTGTGTGTGTGTGTGTGTGTGTGTGAGAATAGTCGAGGCCATGTGTGTTACGCCTCCTCCATATGATATCCTGGGAAACACAAAACCACCGGTCTCCATGGAAACGCAGGCAGATCTGCTTACAGTGCAGGCAGAGACAGAAGGACTGTGTGTGTGTTCAGTGTGTGTGTGTGTGTGTGTGTGTGTGTGTGTGTGTGTGTGTGTGTGTGTTGGGTTCATTGACTTTATGACAAATAAAACTGCAGCAGCTTAAAGAAACATGGCGTCTGTAAGTGTTTATTTATTTCTCCTCAGTAATCGTGTCGTGTTTAGTCTTGTTTGCACCCGACGTTGACATAAAGAACAGACTAAATATAGAGAAACTGACGTTATGATCACGCTGAATGCCGGAGGAGGAGGAGGAGGACGAAGAGGAGGAGGAGAATCTGTCCCGACAGTGTTTGAATGTGGCATCGACCTGTCAGGACCTCGGCTGCGGCCCTGAGTGATTCTGGTAAATTGCTTCGCTTTCTGTCCTCAGAGCAGCTCAGAATAACTGATGAGAGGACAAAAAGCAGTCTCACTCCTCAGCGGGACGAATCCTGCTACCAATAAAACCCTGGATTTATGATCTGATAGTTCCTGATTTCAGTTTAGCAAAGAAAAATGCCAGAATTTCTGTTTTATATCAATGTAAACTGAACTTTTTTAAAATATTAAAAGAAGAAATTTGAAGAAGTCACATTGAGCTCTTATAACTTGTGACATTTTCTTGTCTAAATGATGAATCAATGAACTGAAAAGCCAGTTTTTAGTCTCTGCTGTGAGCTGATGGTCAGATTTCACACAGAGAAACACGCTGAGGTGGAAAACTGGTGTTTTTGGAGTCAGTCGGTTGCAGGATGTGAGACTTTATTAAATATTAACGGTAATTGTTTTTGTTTTTAACGGATTAAACCGGCAGATGATGTGAAAATAAATGTGAACCGAAAGATTTTAAGATTTTAAAGCGACGACGATGACTCATGTAGCTGCTCGGTAATTAAAACCAGGAACGGTCCAGGTTACACACACACACACACACACACACACACACACATACACACGAGGAGCGGTGGTGTATGTGTGTCACTTCCTGTTCAGAGGACCAGATGGTGGAATGCTGGGAATGTTGGTGTGTGTGTGTGTGTGTGTGTGTGTGTTTTAATATATTTGTGAATGTGTGTGGTTTTAAAAACAGTGAAAAGAAGGAAAGTGAAAGTGAAGAAGCTTCTCTCTTCTTTTCTTTCTTCTCTCTTCGTCTTTTATTCAGTTTCTTTTTCTCTTTTATTATCATTCTTATTACATTTCGTATGGATTCTACTCTTCATCCTCTTGTTTTTCTTCTCTTGACATATATCAGATCAGATCAACCTTATTGATCCCACAAAGGGAAATTAAACAAATGCAGATTCATTATAAACTAATAACTTAAAAAACTGGAATATTTTATACATTTTATACAGTCAGATGTATTTTATAAAGCTTATCTGTCATCGTCAGACATATTAAACATATTTAAAGAAGTAAAAACAGGAAAACGCAGCTCGTCACCTCCTGAGGAATCAGACCTTTCTGTCCCTCCAACATGGCGGCGGTCGTGCCCCCCCCCCTGTTGTTCCTGATGTTTTGACCTCACAGGAATGTCTTTGTGTGGCCCGGACGGAGGGTGAGGCGGCGGCGGCGGCGGTGGTGGCGTGTTGGTGTGAAATTCACCACTGCAGCGACACAAGTTTGAGCCTTGAACGCACCACCAGCTCTGCACTGATGGGATACTTTTCACCCTGTAAATAAAGTGAACTGTTTCAGTCAGCTGGGATTAGTTTTATTCTTTTAGTCTTCACACAACAACAACAACAACAACGAAGGACAATAAGTGAAATAACTCAACGTATGAAAACGAAGACAATCAAAAAGCTTCCAGAAGAGGAACTCATGTCTTAATGTCAGCGGCTCTGACTGGGCTGTAGTGAGATGAATGGTGCGTTTGGTTCGTTGGCGGGGCGGCCCTGAGGGGTCGAGCCACGAGGAAGCCAGATGACGGGAGGAAACGCGGCGTGACGCTCGGACCCCCGGGGGGGGGGGGGGGCGGCGGGACAGAACGTGCTGTCATGTACAGATCATCAACAAGAACATAAAGAACCTCCCGAGTGTTTCTATCGGCTGCAGAGAAGCTTCGATCCATCTGTTGTGTGTTTGCTGTGACCTCTGACCTTCAACCTCCCCGCTGCTGTTTGCTTAGAAAGCTGTTTCTAGTTTGAGACGGCGTTTTTTTTGAACAAATCAGGATTTCTTGTTAGAATAGAAAGTCACGACTTGACCTCCGTTGACTAAAATAAAAAAAAAACTAATTTAAGTGCTGTTTATTTATTTGAAAGAAGACAACAACAGCAAACTACTAATTATAATCCATAATCTGGTAAAACAGACACATTTATAACGTTATACAGGAAGTCAGGTTTGCAGTTTGGCAGCAGAGAGGAAGTGAAACATGTTTCTGTGTAAATGACATCATGCTGAAGTGGTTTTAAAGTCGTGTTAATCTGAACTATACTCTCACTTCAGTACCCAGATTACAATCTGCTCCCTCCAGTAAACTGATACCTGAGTAAACCGTCAGGTAAACCACAAACCTGGTTACAGCGATCTGGGTAGTAGATTAGAGAAAGCTGGTTTCCCCGGCGAGATTTCTCTCACATGTGTAAACGTAACCGCAGGTTTCTGTTCAGCTTTTTATAAAGTGAGCAGCTGGTTGAGAGGAGAGATGCTTCCTCGTATTCTTCTTCTTCTGGTTTTCTGTTATTTATAAACTGTTACGTCAAACACGGTCAAAGCTCTAAAACTTGAACGTATGTAGAAATGTTGCCTGTAAGTCAAAAATCAGGGCTTCAACCTGCTCTGAACGCTTCGTTTGTGATGTTTTTTTCTACCTTGCTGACGAGCTGATGTCGGCTTGGTTGCTAAGGTGGTTGCTAAGGTGGTTGCTAATGTGTTGTTCATGTTGTCCGCTCTCATATTTCAGATAAACACGCAGTAATTGTGCCACAAAACCAAAACTATGAGCTAAAAGAAGTTTTATCAGACTCTTAGTTCACATAATGATATTAATTATTGTTTTACTGGTGTAAATATTTATTTTTATTAGCTTGCCCCCCAAAAACAGAATCACATGCTGTCAGTATTTAAACTTTTTTTTTTAAGTGTCTGACTTTCTGACTTTTTCTAAATGTTTCCGTGTGATATCTGTGAATGTGTTTCTGTAAAGATCTTCATCTGATGTCAAACTGAAACTTCATCATTTCAGAGAAAAAGGAGTCAGATTAAAGGAAGGTGTGTGTGTTTGACCTTTACTCTGCTTTTATCTGTGAATCATCCACTTTAGTCGATAAGTTTGTGTGTAAAAATGAAACAGAGTCTGGGTGGAGTTGGTGTCTTTTCTTAGTCAGAAGGTCAAAGGTCATGCTTGTGATAATGATGTTTTTGTATATTTTGGCCTGCTGGTGGCGCTAGAGGAAAAGGTCAAAGCATCACCAAAATTTATTATGAATCATTATTGACATTTTTTTCCGTGTTTTATTTTCATAGTTTAGTCTCAGTTATTTCAGGGTCACATGAATATTTGTTCCATGTATTGTCTTCGTGTCGTGACCTCTGAACTCTCTCACCTCCTCCTCGCTTTCGCCTTTTTGGTATTTTTCTGGCGTCTCCACCTTCTTCCTAAACCTGCAGATTTATGTGTGTGTGTGTGTGTGTGTGTGTGTGTGTGTGTGTGTGTGTGTGTTGATGGACAGCATGGTCAAACAGGAAGTAGTGCTTGCAGGGGCTCAGACAGGAAGGACATCTACACAGCGGTCTCTAATATTAGTGCTCAGATAATTTCAGGATGTTTGGACGTCGGCATGTGAGAGATGAGCTCAGACACACACACACACACACACACACACACACACACACACACACACACACTATCTCTCTTATGTTCTCTTTATTATATTTCATTGGCATGAAGACGTGGTGTTGCCACAGAGTTAGATACAGCAGAAAGAACATTTTCACATGACGTTGCATCTCTTCTGCTTGTGTGTCTTTGTCTTTCAGTCATTTAGGAAACTGTGACGAGACGTTTTACAACATTTTATAGAGAAAATGATTCACAGTTTGTCACATAGAGTTGAATAAATGTGACTCTTATATTAGTTTGGTTCAGATTTGGCTGCACATGAAGAAAGACGTCATATATTTCTAGAGTTTCTGCTTGTTTGAAATGTTTCCTTCTTTAATAATCAGTTTGTGAACCTGGAAGATGAAGAGCGTTTGTGTGTTTGACAGTTTTATTTTCACTTTTTTTTTTACTTGAATTATCTTCATATTTTTGTTTGTTTTTTGTTTTTTTCTCCCCCGTAAATTTTCCTCTCAGATCAAATATATTTACAACACCTTTAAAAAAAAATAAAGGAATAAAATATAATGCTGCATCTAACTTTTATGAATACAAGAGGTTTTATTGCAGCATAAATCTTAAAATCTGTTGTGATACTGATGTCATGACTCTCTCCTGTTTATAAAAGATTCATATTTATCTGTTAGGACTTTTTAAAGACAAGGAAACTCTTATTTATACATCAAATATACATAAAAAATACAGAAAATAAAAGAATATTACTGGAAGAACAATTAAAATAGTTAAACAAAAACACCAAAGTGAGAGTAATACAATAACTATTAAAGCATATCAAATTCAAATCAAGTAAACAAACATGTAAAAACATTATAAACATTAAATAATCTAAACACATAAACACACATCCAGTGATAAATGTGCATAAAGTGACTGTGCTGAGGTGTTAAAAGAGAATAAAGATAAATATTAATTTTCCTTTTCAGTCAAATTTGATCTTCAGTGTGAACAGAAACTCTCTCTCTCTCTCTCTCTCTCTCTCTCTCTCTCTCTCTCTCTCTCTCTCTCTTTCTTTCTCTCTCGCCCGCCCTCCTCCCACTCTGCCTCTTATGCTAACAAGCCCATGACATCACCAGTGAAAGCCAGGGCTGTGATTGGCTGCTGGGAGGAGTAGCCACTCCCGCGTGTCGTCCCCTCCCCCCTCTCCCCTCTCTCCCCCCCTCCCTCCTCTCATCGGCTCTCCCTCCGTCTGAAAGGTGTTTTCAGTGTCTCAGAGACGCCGCCGCTGCTGCTGCTCCAGCTGCACACCGGAGGACAAACCCACGCTTTCATTCTCTACCTCCCTTCTCTCATCTCTCCATCTCTCCCCTCGGCTTCCTGCGCTTCACTGCGGCCCCCCCCCCCCCCCCCTCTATCTCTCTCTCTCTGTGCTGCTTCTTCAGGCGGATTAATGGATGCCTGAACGGAGGAAACTTAAGGTGTGATATTTCTGAACAGAACGCTGCACAGATGGATGGATGGAGAGAAAACAGAAGCGTGATGCCACCGCCGTCGCCGCGGTGCGTCTGCTGAGCCAGCGATTTCTGCTTTCACGCTAGAGAAAGAGAGAGAGAGAGAGAGAGACTCTGCAGTTCACCTCTTATGTCTCTCACCTTCTCCATCGCTCAGTGCTGCTGTCTGACAGAAGAGAAGAATCTCTGTTGAGACAAACAGCTTCATCTGGGATTATCTCTCTATAAATATTAGAAGCTGTTGTGTTGTTTGAAACTCAGGAACCTTAAAAACTTGATTTTTTTTTTCTACTGGACAACTTTATCCTGTTGGAAACACAAGTCGAGCTTTACGCTGCTGCAGAGAAATTCATCCTGGTTCATTCTCTTGAAAGTTTACTCTACTGGAGCTTTTTTTCCACTTTGTGCTGTTGAAACTTGAGCATCATTACAAAGAAGCTTCTCCTGCTTTTATTAACTTGGAAATTTCTTGGCGGAGTCTCTCTGATGCCTCTGTGGACTCATCTCCTTTAAATCTTTCATCGTCTCTTTTCTGGAGTTTCATCATGGAGCTTCAGAGCGCCACCAGCGGTCTCCCCGGCCCCCTCTCACCCGGCCCGCTCTCCTCTCCTACCTCGGATTACGCCGGCCCGCTCTCGCCGTCGGGCGGCCCCGGCACATCTCAGGGCGCGAGCCCGGGCCGGGGTCCCAGCCCGAGCCTCAGCCCCATCAGGGGACCCAGCCCCGGCCCCGGGTTCTCAGGCCAGGCCGCTTTCAACTACAACCAGCTGGAGGGAAGGTTCAAACAGCTTCAAGGTAAGACGGGAGCTCAGCCTGACAGGAAGCTGAGGCGTAGTTTTTGGATGTCATGTACTTGCATCCTACAGTTAGTTTGCATTTTTATACTGGGAAGCATTGGTTTGTTTTCCAGACAGTCACATCAAGGGAGTGAAACACTAGAAAGAGCTTCATTTCCTGGAAGCAGCCACAGGAGGTCCACAGTCAGAGCCAGAAAATCTTCAAATAACTGCAGAATGAGAGCAGCTTTCTACACTTATGTTGCACAACGTCGCTCCCTGAAACTGAAGAGCGGAAAATATATTTCCAGAGAAAGAAAAAGCAGACAAACAGAAGCTGGAGAGCAGCTTTTTATCTCCTGTTGTTTTAGTCCTCAAGATGATTTATCATCAGTTTAATAATCACAAAAGTAACAAAACTGGATGTGAAGTTTGAAAAGAAACGACAGAAATCTACTTCGTTAGTTTTTAAAGTTCAGTTTCATTGAAATCAGTTAAAAGTTTAAAAATATAATGACTTTATCTGCATCAGAGCCCCACCCTGCTTCACATTCATAGTCAGGCTGATAAAAAAAAACACATGGATCAGTTGCACCGGAGGGGAGGGGGGGGGGGGGGGGGGTGTGGGGGTATTTAGTGCCTTGCTGAAGGGCAGCAGCAGGAGGAGGAGGAGGAGGAGGGAGACATTCTCTCAGATAGTTGTGATCCGTCCTCTCCGACCCGAGCAGGCGGGTCAATTAGTGGTCTAATCAATCAGCGGGGTGTTGGCCGACTCTGTTTACAGTTAGTCATTCCTCACATTTTATTAACGTGGAATCAGGGAGAGTTTTTTTCTGATCTTGACAGTGATTTGCTCTGAAAACCTTCTGTGTGACTGTAATAATCAACCAACAGTCAGACAATTAGTCGTTTTAGTTAAATGAACTCGTTGTTTTGTCATGGAAACGCCACCACCTGATTTTTTAAAGGTTTATTTACACAGCAGAGAATTAAAGCTTCTCACTCAGAGAGCTTCACAATACAACATAGAAACACCTCTGAGGAGGAGGAAACGAGTTTTAACGATAAATGAAGACACATAAGTCTTTACAAGTGGTCACCGTTTCTGTTTACGATCAGTATCCACTTGACCTGACACTTATAATGTGAAATAAAGTCTTCTTGTTTAATCTTGAGCAATCATTGAAAACCGTTTCCTCATCGTATAAACACCGTAAAGTCTACTTGAACCCAGTCTGTAACTAAATCTCAATATTCTCAAAACTAGAATAAACTCTTTGTGGCGGCAGTTTGTCTTTGACGTGACTCACAAATAAAAACACGTCAGAACGCGTAAAGAATCACAGAAGCTTCATTATATTGTCAGTTGAATCACTTTTAATCTTTTTCGCATCACTGATTATTGCAAAATCCAAAGACGACTCATCTGCTCTTCTTTAATGTACCTGATGAAGCTCTTAAAGACTCATCGATAAACTTTTCTCGGAGTGTTAAACTATCGACAGGCTGGATTTAGCTGAAGGTTAATGGACGTTCTGCTGCCCAGAAACCTTCAGTAGCGTCTAAAAGTAGCCGCCTGGCTCTCTGTCAGCTGAAGACGGTGCCAGCAGGTGGTTGGTGCTGCTGTAATCTGGGAGCTGTTAGATTCAGAAAACACTGAGATGACGTGTTGAGTCAATAAAACACCTCAGATATCTTCATAAAACGCCCAGAAGACGTTTCCTGGAGACTCTTCTGGTGTATAAACCAGCAGCGATGTTCCAACACAGACTGTAAAGTTTTTAATTATTGTTTGGTGTCATCACAAGAGTTTTGACTTTGAGTTTGTGTGCTGTGAGTCGCAGGGCGGATCATCCAGTGTGTCATCTTTTAAGGATCATAAAGTATAAATGATGTGTTTTAGTGCCGTGATGCAGTCGGGTTTATATTTTGCTCTGCGGCTCTAAAGGATTATATTCTCATTTGGTCATTTTATCAACCTCAAATCTCTCGTTTTGTCCCGACCAACAGTCCACAACCCAAAGATATTCAGTTTATTATCATAGAAGACTAAATAATAGAGACAATAATCACGTATAAGAAGTCAGAACAAGAGAATTTTAGTTTTTCTTATTTATAAAACGACTCATAAATAGTTGTAATTTTCTGTTAATTGACACTCATACAAACATATTTAACAGCTACAGTTAATTAATTTATCAAAGGTTTCAAGTCTCCACGTTCAGATTGTGATGTTTTGAATATTTCAGTATTTTTCTCTTTTCAAGCATCTTGAATACTTTTATGCTTTCATGTGTCACTTCACTAAATCAAACCTGCATGTAGAGGGGTTTTTCTCAGATCTGAATGTGTCTCTGAAGTATCCTCAAACCTTTTTCTGAGGAGAAGTAGCTCTTCATCGCCGGCCTGAACGAAACCCTGATGTCTCCTCGGAGGCCTTTTTAATCCTCAGATAACGTTCAGACAGATAAATCGGTCTGAGAGTTGTTTTTATGAGGGCGGGTAGTCGCAGCGCGCCGAGAGAGGATATAAATTCATGTGTCATCTCGTGTGGCTCAGGTGGTTTCGGAGCGGCGTCTCGCATCCTTTAAAAAAAGACAGCGGGTTCAAGTCCCAGCGGGGTGATGAATATGGAAGCGGTCGCTGATTATTGCACCGCGGAGAGCTTCAGACACGCTGAAGACCGAAGGGAGCCGAGGAGCGAGCAGCTTCCTCCTCGCTCGCCGGAGGGGAGAGTATCGAGCGCAACGTCCCTGGTTTAGAAATCAAGCAATTATGGAGGGAAACGAGTCATCAAATTGCTCACTGATGAGAGGTTTTTATCCCGAGCAGCAGCCTGTCGTTCAGACGCCTGGTAGCAGCAGCAGCAGGACGTCTGTCTGAGGATCAGTTTAAAGTTTTATTCTTTATATTTTATTGCTGTTTTGTCTCTGAACTGCATTTATCACCTGTCACATTTATGGAAAAATGGACAGATGAATAGATAGATTGAGATATAGATAGATAAATAAATAGACATGTTTTTGGATTGATGAATGGATAAGATAGATGGATTGATAGATAGTCTATATATATATAAATAAAAATCTTACTGAATTGTGTCTCCTAGAAATCACGTTTATATATTAATAATTTGCAGCAGCACAAATGTTTTGGGGAAACATAATGACGCCGAAATTACGTTTTTAGACGCTGACACTGAACGCATCAGTCAACATAGTCCATTGTTTTTTTTCTGCCAGAATATCTGATGTTATATTACTATACCTGCATGTATTAACTGCTGCGTTATTCATGTTTTTATGGTTGTGTTGAGAGAAAGATCATCGTCTCTGTTGTTTAATACAGAAAAAACCGTCTGCAGCGACTTGAAGACACGACGTGTTAATTAACATTTAAGTGAAACCAGCGTCCGTCTAAACCTGAACGCACACAAGACTCAGAACATGAACCTCGCTCTCTGCTGTCAACGTCCACCATCCACCCCGACCTCTGACCTCTGACCTCTGACCTTTGACATCAGTGCGACATATAAACGTAGCGTTGCCTTAGCGATGCCTTTTGAACGAAATCCAGGCAGAGATTAAATTTAACGTTGCAACATAATTATGAAACCGTTACGTCAAGGAGGCGGTTTGTTTACAGACGTAACGGATGTAAACAAACATTAACCAGCATCCTTTGTTTTGAAATGTGGGCGTCGCTTTGGTTCACATGATGATAATGAATTATGACTTTTAATATGACGATCCGCGTGTGATTTGAAAAGACATTGATTAATCGTTCATTGATTGGCTGTTAAACCACATTAACCCCGCCTCCTGTGAGCTCACATCACACACACAAACAAAGACACACACACACAGCTCACACACACGTGTAGCCATGCATACAAAACAAGACCATCATCATCCCTCACTGCTCTCCCATCATCATCATCCCCCCTCTCCTCTTCTGTTGTCCCGCAGCCAGCCAATCAGAGGGCATCGTAGTGGTTTGGGAGTCCCCGAGCTGTGTGTGTGTGTGTGTGTGTGTGTGTGTGTGTGTGAGGATTAATGTAGGGGAGGAGGGGTGTGTCTAACATGATCTGGAAGGCATGAAAACATCTAAACCACATTATCATCCCTTGTTCGGTTTTATGTCTTTCTCTCCGTCTCTTGTTTTACTTTAAAATCCTCATCCACTCGTTCTCCTCTTCTCCTCTTTCCTCTCCTCCTCCTCCTCCTCTTCCTCCTCCTCTCTTCCTCTACCTCATCAATGTTTCATGAGCTTCTGCAGAGCGTCTGTCATTGCCCCGATCATCCCTCCCTCCATCCCTCCATCCCTCCCGCCATCCTCTTAGTGAAATTAAAGGAACCTTCAGCTGTCTCATCCTGATAAAACTCACACAAAGGAAACACTTCGCTCCCCCTCGTCCTCCATCTTTCACCAGTAGTGTCGAGTCCTCCGTGTGTGTGTGTGTGTGTGTGTGTCTACTCAGCATCTTTACACACACAAACTGCTGATACACTTATAGCACAAATAATAAAAAAAGAGCATTTTATTTCTGATGAGGCTTTTTAACTGTAGTGAGCAGTTAAAGGTTTAACTCCGTAACTCCTGATTGATCATTTCAAGTGTTTTTCTGGATGTTTCTCAGCTGATACCAGCAAAAAGATGCACCTATGATGCTCAGTTACATTAACACTGTATGTTCACATCGTCTGACGCAACATCTCTCTTGTAACGTCCAAGTGTTTCCGAATAAACGTGCAAGATTTTCACATTTTTTTAAAATTAATTTGTCTATTTCAGTAAACTTCTGTCAGTTTTGTCGGTTGAATTGATGCCTCAGACTAACGCAGGCTGACAGGCTGTAAACTTTTAACGCTCGACACATAACTGTGATGAAAACGGGAGGAAAGAAGCTCAGAGCGGCTCTGTTTCCTGCCAGATCTCCATGGCGACGGAGGTCACGTGGCTCAGATCCTATCAGATTCTTCGTATATGTTTATCTATAATATCTATAATTTATCTGTATTTCTGTCATCCTGTTTGTCCGCGCTGCGTTTCTGTTTCTACACACACTGTAAATATCAGCACAACCTCTCCTTTACAAAGACGGCAGCTTCTCTGTGATCTGTTCAGGATCAGCATCAGTGAATCCACTTTAACATCAGATCTTCAAAATTTCAGACTTTTTCACAGTTAAAAGTAAGACAGTTGATCTTTTCACAGCTACTGGCTCACCAATGATTACATAAATGTAGAAAAACATCCCAAAGGGCTTAAAAAATGAAAATAAATTGTACCAACCTGCTTCCACAGCCTTGAAACAATAAACCAGTGTCAAAAGCAGATTTAGCAAAGACTGAAGCTGAAGCCTTTCTCTTCTTCTTACAACATTTATAAGCAGACGTCCCGTCACAGAAAGCGTTTTGCTTCGTTCCAGTCATGTTTGTATGTTATGAAGACGCATCAGGAGACTCTCTGTTGAATGTAAGAAGTTCGTGTGTCTTCACACGGGGCTGCAGCTAACGATTATTTATGTTGTTTGGGCCATAAAATGTCAAAAAATGGTAAAAAAAACATCAATAACTGTTTCTCAAAGCCTGAGGTGAAGCGCTCAGATATCCTGACAATCAGTTTATCAGAAAATATTCACTTTTAGAAACTTAAATCAGAGAATTTAGACATTTTTTGTCTCTTAATCGATTATAAAAATAGATGTTGATTCATTTAATGGTCGTTGCAGCTCTGCTCTCATGTTTTCTTTCTACTTGATAAAATGAATCCAACATGAAAACAAAGAAATATGAGAGTTATATTTAAAAAATAGTGTTACGAGTCTTTAACTTCATATTATTGGTCTCAGATTTCTTGGATTCACGTTGATGAAAACACCTGAAAGGTCGACGGTTTGGAGTCTTAGCGAAGGTGGAGTCAGCAGTATCAGTTACAGAGAGAGAGAGGAGGGGTTGGGGGGGGTAAGAATGGTGTTATTGTTAAGTGTTCGGGCTGAAGGTGACATGTCTAAGTGTTCCAGGAAGGAGCTGTGTGTTTCCAGACCAGTGTGTGTGTGTGTGTGTGTGTGTGAGACAGTCTGAGGAAGAACAGGGAAGCAATTTCCCTGCAGGGATCAATAAGGTTTTTCTAATTCTGAGTCTGAAAACACTCTGTGTGTGTGTGTGTGTGTGTGTGTGTGTGTGTGTGCGTGTGTTGTGTGTCACGTCGCCTCGTTCCACACGCAGCTTTGCAGGATGAAAGAGCTCTTTGATGGGGACGCTCCACTGAGCATGCTCACAACAGCGGAGAGGGGGGCGGGGCATATCTGAGCCCACAGAGAGAGAGAGAGAGAGAGAGAGAGAGAGAAAAACAAAGTGGAAGCTAAAAATAAACTTCAACATAATAATTAAGTGTGTGTTTGTGTAGGTAGGTGTGTGTGTGTGTGTGTGTGTTTCAGGTTATCAGCTGCACAGGATGAACATAAAAAAAAAAGAAGGAGTTCACTTTAACCACAAACCACTGAGATCACTGGTTTATAACTGTAGTTTAGAGGCTTTTAATCAGTCTTTTAGTGCCTTTTACACCTTATCAATGGCTGGGATTACGGAGGATTTAAAAGCTTGAACGTCTCGTCTCGTTGGCCGATATTAAACCTTCAACTTTGGGTCCGTTTAGTGAAACGTGTGATCGTCTCTGATGCCGAATGTGCTGATGTTTGTTTTTCTTTCTCTTTTGCAAAAGAGATCTTTATCTAAACTAGAATACCTGATTAACTGAAGGTTATATAAATGGATTTGGGGAACAAAATGATCTTAATCGTACATTTTGCTCGAGGCCGACCGGAGATAAATACGTCTCTGAAAGTGAATTTTTTTGATTAGTTAATCACAGCTGAAAGCTCAGGCTGGTATTTAACAGATTTAGTGTCACACTCCTGTAACAGTGAAGGACTTATGATGGACAGTTTTTAAATAAAGGATCAATATTAATGCATACGCTGGTGATGATGATGATGATGATAATGAAGATTATTTACATAGCACTTGTTAAAATCAGCAAGTGCTTTATAAGAGCAAACATTAAGGGAAGGAAAAACAGGATTAAACACTTTAAATCTCCACATATATATATAACTATTAAATTATATAGTAAAAAAAAAAAAAAAAAAAGAAAAAATATGAAAAAAACAAACAAAAAACAAGTAGATATTAAATAATAAAAAAATCTATCCATGTATATGTTTTTTTTCTTTCTCTCTTTAATTATGTTTATTATTATGTCTGTTTAATTGTAGCACTTCAATATTTTAACCATGTAAAACACTTTGTAATTTTGTTTTTAAACTACTGTATAATAAAGTTTATTATTATTATAATTAATATATAGCCTCCAGAGCGACTAGAATAGAAGAAACAGATATTTTTGGGCAGGTGATGTCATAACAGTGATGATGATGTAACAGGCTGTGACATCACAATGAAAGTGAATCTAAAGTCATCTAATCTAAAATGCTACGTGGTCGTGTTACATATATTTTGCGTAGAAAGTGTTAATGATGCTGAATTCTTTGTAGGTGTGTGTCAGCTGATGAAATGAACTCAGTGATTCTCTGCAGAGTTATTAGTTAATGACGGATGTCTGTGTAACTGTTGCACTCTGACGCTGTTTCATTAGCAGTACAGTGACACACACACACACAGAGACAGTGTGTGTGTTTTCTTTTCTCAGCACTGAGGAATTTCAGCCATGTTAACACGGCGACTGTAATGAAGAAAAGTTGATTTATATCGACAGCGTTTGGTTTCCTGCCGACCGGCCGACGGCGGAGACGAACTGACAGCTTTATAAATCTTTTTTTCATTCTGACAGTGATGCTGAAAAGGCCTGTTTGAGTCTGTTGATGAGTTCAGAAAAGATGCGTGAAGAGAAAGAGGAAAAAAAAAAAAAAGGAGGGAGGAAGAAGAAGGCATGAGGAGTCTTTATTCAACTGTCAGAGTGTGTGAAGGGAACAGCAGGTCACACACACACACACACACACACACACACGCTTGAATCTTGTGTGTCTTTGCACCTTTAAAACAGTTGATATGAAAATGAGAGTGAGATGAAACTAAAAGATTTGACTCGAGCAGGTGTGAGACGGTTAAAGAAATGTGAGTGTGTGTGTGTGTGTGTGTGTGTGTGTGTGTGTGTGTGAGATCTTATCTCACGTCTCGGTGGTGTTTTGTAATGACCTGCTGTAGGAATGTAAATGTTAAATGGGCTTGGCTGCTGCTTTGTGTGTGTATGTGTGTTTCTTTGAAGGACGTATTAATGTGTAACTGTTTATTGGGAGCAGCAGAGAGTTTAGTGAGTTGTTGCTGCCTTCAAGAGCTGCAACTACAGATTAGTTGTTTAGTCTATAAAATATCAATTACAGTGTCCCAAAGCACAAGGTTCAACCTAAAATGTCTTGTTTTGTCCCAGATATTCAGTTTACTGTCATGAAGACTAAAGAAACCAGAAAATATTCACATTTAAGAAGCTTTGACTAAAAAATTTTGGCATTTTTCCTTAAAAAAAATGACCCAAAACAATTACTCAACCATCCAGAATGTTGCTAGTTAATTTTCTGTTGATCAACTAATCAATTAATTGACTAATTGCAGGTCTAGAGCCCACTGTGTTGTGTATGTGTGTTAATTTGTGAAGGAATCTCGGTTCAGTTCAGGTTATTTTTATATTTTTGATAAGGATGCCAATCAGGATGCCAGTTTGTGTTTCAGGCTTATTTTGCTGTCACTGACTTTACAAGATTCGTTAAGTCAGTCAAACTTCCACACTTGAAGGACTTTGGATCTGGATTAAGGTTTGTCTTCACCTGCGCTAATCCCGATCCAAAGTCCCAGACCAAGGTTGATCTCACTCCTGAGGGATGCACCGTGTGACCCTGAGCCGTTCCCGTCCTTATTAACCACATTTAGCTCGCCGGGACGCCGGCGTCAGCTAGTTGGCCCTTTTCTCCCTTCCTTGTGCTTTTCGCTTTAATTAGGAAGTCCTCGTGTTTACAGCAGTACGGTGTCTCCAAAAGTTCCTTTTTTTTTTTTTTTGGAAATCCGCCTGGACCCTTTTTCATGAAGGAAACACTGTAGAAGTGTCACACTGTGTGCTGTCAAGGATTCACTGGTGTCGTGTTAACTCTTTACAGATAGCAGGCGGTTATTCAGAGTGCTTTATGTCTCACCTCAAGTGTTTCTGACACTTTCATGAGAAGCTTATTTATGTGTACAGTCACTGTGGTTCAAGGAGCTGCAGCCAATTTAATTTGTCATTTTAGATTTTTGCTCCAAAAACAGGGCTGGTTGTGTGTTTTATGAGACGAGCTGTCAGCTGTTTCTGACCAGTGAAATATAAGCAGTATGTGTTTTTGCTGCAACCTGAGAGTCTCTGATCTTAATTATGTAAGAAACTTAAGGAATCACATGAACAAACAGCTGATTAATGTGTCTGTGAAAGAAAGATAAACCTGAAAACAAGCAGCATTAACAGGAAAATCACAACAAGATAAGTTATTTTGTCAAAATATCAAGGTCAGAACATGAACTGCGTGTTCTTTTTTCACTTCTTTCCGTCATGAGTTACAAATTAAACCGTATTATTCAAGAACATAATTCAAGCGGCATTAAGTTTCCTTCAAAGCGTATTTGCTGTTGCAGCTTATTAAGTATATAAACCTCATTTCTAGGAGACAGTGTTGCATTCAGGGACATTCAGAGACGCTTTAACTGAATCAGTTAACTTGTAGTTTGCATCTGAAGACTTTTGACACTCGACGTGAGGACTCGACCCAAATAACTGCGAGACACTTCTGACTGGGAAATGACGCAGAGTTAACGGGACATATGGGACCAGTCTGATAATCAGTCGGTCAGTGTGTTCAGCAGACGGCTCTCAATAGTCCTCTGTTCCTAATTCTGGCTCCCTTTCTCTGCTGGGAATACACACACACACACACACACACACACACACACACACACAGCGTCTCATTCACACCCAATCATTTAGGTCGACTCTGCTCTCTTATTTCAAACATTACCAGAGAGGTCAGTGTGACAGGCTCAATATTGTGTGCTGTGATTGGTTGAAAGAGTCAGCCAGCGGGGTCACTTAGAGTTTTTTTATTTGTGGTAAACGGATTTTATTCGGCATCTTTATTCCTGATTTTAACGCGACGTCCCGTAACTCTCAGTTCTTTCTCTCTTCTACAGTTTGGATCAACATGAAACTTTCCTGTTGAATCATCACAACAAAAGATGAACTCAGACAACTTTATTAAGCATAAGAAAACAAAAAACAAACAAACAAATAAGAGACAGATCTATGCCAGTACACAGGTACTCACAGACATGTAAATAAATGAACAACAAATAGATACATAATAAATAAGTAAAATCCAATAACGAGCCCCAGAATGATTAGTTGAGACAATAAAACTCCACGAGTATGTAAATATTATTCATTCCATATTCTGCTATTAAGGTTTAACAGTCTGATGGCAGAAGGAATGAAAGCGGCGCTGTAAAACGACGGCCTGAGGGCGTTAAAATGAAGTCGGAGGACAGGATGTGGTCGGGTTGGGAAACTATTCCCAGCGCTTTTTTGACCACCTGCCTCTCCCACAGAGGAGAACCGAAGTCTCTTTGCTGGATACCAATAATCTTAGAACAGACCTTCACAATGTTGTCGAGGCTTTGATAAAAAAGTCTGTTAAGTTAACTTCGATTCCCAAGATACATTTCAGCAAGAAACATCCAATCACTGAGCTTAAAATTTGATCACATGGGGAAACTCAACTGGGTCACTTTTGAGAGAATGAGTTTGAACTCGTTAGCGCTCTGATTTGTGAAGAGCTTTAACAATTAATCAATTAGTCGATCGACAGGAACTTAATTGGGAACTATTTTAATGATCGAATGATCGTTTTAGGCATTTTTTTTAAGGAAAAATGCTCAACGATCGCTTGTTGCAGATTCTCCTATGTGAGGATTTGAAACTTTAAGATAATTAACTGAATATTTTTGGATTTCGGACTGTTGATCAGACAAAACAAGACATGGGAAGGTGTCACTCAGGCTCTAAGAAACATTTTTTCACCAGTTTCTCAGATTTTATAGACAAAACAACTGATAAACTGACAAAATAATTGGCAGATTAATCCATAATAAAAAATAGTCGTTAGCTGCAGCCATAGAATTGCACGTCTGTCTGGCTTCAACAGCAGCTAAGGCTCATGGGTATTGTAGTATTCTTAGCTGTCCACCAAGATCACAGAAATCAAATTAATATTAATTAAAACTATTAAAAGTCCTGAGTGTCTGAGTTCAGTTAATATCAGAGTTGTTGCTGATTAATTTTCCGATGATCGACTAATCGTTTCAGCTCCGGATCAACACTCCTGTCTTTATTCAGAGTAGAGAACAAACTGTTTACATTAGACTCTTTACTTCTGCAGTGAGAATATGTAGAAGCAGTTGTTACACACACACACACACACACACACACACACACACACAGTAAGGGTAATATTTGGAGGCCTCCCTGTTTCTCCTGTGGGAGATCAGGAATGCTTGAATCCTGGAATTGCAAAACTGGAAGTGTGTATTTTGATAAGGTTATATGATCATGTGTGTGTGTGTGTGTGTGTGTGTGTGTGTGTGTGTGTGTGTGTGTGTGTTTGGATAATGTCATACGATCCACCGTGAATGGCTCAGAGTTGGGTTGGATTTGGGGAACACTACAGACATGGGAGACTGAACAGAGGCCTGTGTGTGTGTGTGTGTGTGTGTGTGTGTGTGTGTGTGTGTGTGTGTATGTGTATTAGTGGAAACAGATGTCTGATATGTAGGAGTCCACAGTCTTGTTCTCCTCCTCCTCCTCCACTTCTTCTTCTTCTCTCTCTGACACTCATCAGAGGACAGTTGTGACCTGCAGACCAGACGGACTTTAACTAAAGTTTAGATCAAACTAACAGACGTCGTCTAAATTAA